>NC_062521.1:841967-894467 GCF_022655615.1 Tachysurus fulvidraco
TGTGTGTGTGTGTGTGTGTGTGTGTGTGTGTGTGTGAGAGTGAGTAAGTGTGTGTGTGTTTGTGTGTGTGAGGAAAAAGATAAGGTCTTCATTTTAAACATTGTTCACTAAACACCACTATTGAGAATCCATAGCTCTTCATTAGTACCGGATCCGACCGGATCGATCCTTAATGACATCTCGGAATAAACAAATCGGGAATCGCTGGAGTTTTTATATCAATCCGAAGGAACACAGTCATCTAAACGCAGGCTATTCTTTACACGGGTTTACTGTACAAGCAAGTCAGAGACTGAGGGGAAATTAATTTCTCTGTGTGTGTGTGTGTGTGTGTGTGTGTGTGTGTGTGTGTGTGTGTGTGTGTGTGTGTGTGTGTGTGTGTGTGTCTGAGGCACTGTGCTAACACACCGGTGTGAGAATGAGCTGCTGTGTGTCTCTGTAGCTCGTTGCTGTTTATTTTCCCAAATGATTTGTGACCGAAGCTCAGTTCATGACCCAGAGGCCAGATTACAGCAGTATGAAGCACAGAACGGTTCATAATTTTAATGCTCTGTTTTATTGTCACAGCAGCGATTTAGAATTCCAGGTGTACGTTAACGAGCGAACGATTTAAACGACATCCAAACCAAAATTCTACACAAATCATCAGGAATGATGCCGTAAAGAAGCCAGAAATCCAAACGGTTGTTGTTCATCTGCTAATCTAATCTCATCTCGCACCGAGACGAGAAGGACGCTAATACAAGGCTGATTGTGTAGCATGTAAACCAATTAAATACTTTTAAAGCTGATTTGCGTTTTTTTTTTTTTTAACTTGTGCTACTTTTCATAGAGATTACAGTTTGTCATCAGGGAGAAAAAACCCCTGGACACGTCACACCCGTAAGAGTTGCCTGCTAGCGTGTACGCTAATGTTTGCTGTATTGTGAGATTAGACACCACTCACAACTCAGGAGGAAATCATTCAGTTAGACAACAAGTGAGATCATGAGGATAAGACGTAATGAATATACTGAGGTTATTTAACATTTAATAAGACAATAACCTGGTTTGTGTGTGTGTGTGTGTGTGTGTGTGTGTGTGTGTGTGTGTGTGTGTGTGTGTGTGTGTGTGTGTGTGTGAGAATATTATATGTGTAATGTAATATGTTTTCATCCACACTTTGGAGAGATAATATAAAGCTAACCAAGTGAGAGACACTGATTTAAAGCCTGTGTGTGCGTGTGTGTGTGTGTGTGTGTGTGTGTGTGTGTGTGTGTGTGTGTGTGTGTGTGTGTGTGTGTGTGTGTGTGTGCGTTTGTGTGATGAGGTGAAACACTTGCCGTTCTCAGCAGAAAGACTGAAATGTCGATCACTAAAAATAATGGACATGCATTATTCATGTTACAACCTGCAGGATCATCACAATGACACCTCTCTCTCTCTCTCTCTCTCTCTCTCTCTCTCTCTCTCTCTCTCTCTCTCTCTCTCTCTCTCTCTCTGTCTCTCTGTCTGTCTGAGAAACTGAGAACACTCCGTGTTCAAGCTGAGAAACATCCTGTCTGTATCTGATGCTGAGAAGCTAGTTGATGCCTTCATGACCTCTAGACTGGACTATTGTAATGCATTACTAGGTGGTTGTCCTGCATCTTTAATAAATAGGTTACAGTTAGTCCAAAATGCAGCTGCCAGAGTTCTCACTAGGACAAGAAAGTATGACCTTTAACCCCAATGTTATCATCTCTACACTGGCTACCTGTTAAGTTTAGAACTGATTACAAACTGCTGCTACTTACGTACAAGGCTCTTAATGGTTTAGCTCCCATGTATCTAACTAGTCTTCTAACACGTTACAATCCTTCACGCTCTCTGACATCACAAAACTCAGGACTTCTGCTAGTTCCCAGAATATCTAAGTCTACTAAAGGTGGTAGAGCGTTTTCTTATTTAGCTCCCAAACTTTGGAATAGTCTTCCTGATAGTGTTCGGGGCTCAGACACACTTTCCCAGTTTAAATGTAGATTAAAAACTCATCTCTTTAATCAGACGTACACATAATACATCCCATAATATCATGCACCAGTACATCAGACCAGCACATTTTTATGAACAGCAGATGTGTTAATCCCTTTCCACTGCTTCTCTCTTTGTACCTATCCCGAGGCATCAAGACACTGTACCAGCTCCCAACGTCCTCTGTGGGACGAAGCCTTTGGACGTCCACTGAGCCGACTCTGTTAGACTCTGTGTACTCAGGAGATCAGAAGTCCTTGAACCTCACACCAATACAACATTTGTCTGACTGTATATTACAATCACACCCCCAGTGTCACCCATATGAGGATGGTTTCCCCCTTGAGTCCGGTTCCTCTCAAGGTTTCTTCCTTTACCAATTTAAGGCAGTTTTTCCTTGCCACTGCTGCCTGAGTCACCTCAGACTTGCTCATAGGGGAATAAATACATACACACTGTGAACTATATACATCTAATAATAACCTAGAATTTTTATTCTGTTAATTCTTATTTCTTTTATTATTCGTTAATTCCTTTATCATTAATTATGTTTACCTTCTGCTCTGTGTTTATGTTCTGTAAAGCTGCTCTGAGACAATGTCTATTGTAAAAAGCGCTATACAAATAAACTTGAATTGAATTGAATTGAATTGAATTGTCTCTCTTTCTCTCTGTCTCACTCTCTCTCCCTCCTTGGTTATAGTACAGGCAGAACCTGCTCTCTCTGGGCAGCAGCTCTCTCTCTCTCTCCCTGTCTCTCTCTCCCTGTTTCTCTGTCTCTCTCTCTGTCTCTCCCTGTCTCTCTCTCTCTCTCTCTCTCTCTCTCTCTCTCTCTCTCTCTGTCTCTCTTTCTCTCTGTCTCTCTCTCTCTCCCTCCTTGGTTATAGTACAGGCAGAAACTGCTCTCTCTGGGCAGCAGCTCTCTCTGTCTCTCTCTGTCTCTCCCTGTCTCTCTCTCTCTCTCTCTCTCTCTCTCTCTCTCTCTCTCTCTCTCTGTCTCTCTCTCTCTCTCTCTCTCTCTCTCTCTCTCTCTCTCTCTCTCCTCTGTTCTTTCTCTCCTCACACTCCATCTCCCCTACCACACTCAGGTTCTAGCTCCACCTCTCATGCTAATCTGTATAAAACTGCACACTACAGTGATACAGACTGCGTCTCGTCCACACTGACTTTCTCCACCGTTATGTTTAGACTCAGTTACGTTGGATGATGTCACCATCACGCCTGTCGTATCCCATTAGCGCTCGTGGCTAACGAAAGTACAGCGAGTTGTCTTGAACGTCGCTGTGGGTTTCGTCAGCTTTTATGGGATACGCGACATTAATGACCTCTCGTTCCTGGTTCCTCGCCGTCACACGCCTTTAAATGGCACATTAATCATGTGCTGAGACGAGTCTGGACTTTTAATGCTGAAATTTATACATGATGGAGACTAAAAGAAAATCATCAGATATTATTTTCTCTCTTTATTTAAAATAAGTCTCATTATCAAAGTGGGTAAAGTTGTGAGAAACATTTAACCTTTGATCTCGGTGAACTGTGTTGTGCTGCTGAAACACAATTAACATATTTTGCATAGTCTCCGCCCACTCTGCTATATAATATCCACATATATGTATATATACATTCACGTCCAAGTCTGAGTCTGATATGAGTCTCATCTCCATTTTAAATTGGACTGTGATACTGAGACGTCACACCATAAATATATATCTCGTTAGTACGTTCGCCTCACACCTCCAGGGTCGGGGGTTCGATTCCCGCCTCTACCATGTGTGTGTGGAGTTTGCATGTTCTCCCCGTGCCTCGGGGGTTTCCTCCGGGTACTCCGGTTTCCTCCCCCGGTTCAAAGACATGCATGGTAGGTTGATTGGCATCTCTGGAAAATTGTCTGTAGTGTGTGAGTGTGTGAGTGAATGAGAGTGTGTGTGTGCCCTGTGATGGGTTGGCACTCCGTCCAGGGTGTATCCTGCCTCGATGCCCGATGACGCCTGAGATAGGCACAGGCTCCCCGTGACCCGAGAAGTTCGGATAAGCGGTAGAAGATGAACGAATGAATGAATGAATGAATGAATGAATATATCTCATGTGAATAGCCGAGCTCAACTACTGTACACACATTTCTTATAGTTAGACCCTGATTAATGAGATGGCATTAACGAGGCGTGCGACGACGTCATGGCAACACCTGAAGATGTGTGGAAATGTGAAGGTGTGTGTTGAGTCATGGAACATTACTGAGGGAATGGAACAAGAGATCGAAGAGAAGACAAATGTGCAGCACTGAGCACGGCAGTGTGTGTGCGTGTGTGTGTGTGTGCGTGCGTGCGTGCGTGTGTGTGTGTGTGTGTGTGTGTGTTTAAGAGAGAGATCAATTCTGATATCGAATTGATTTTCTGATCCATGATTGATTTCGACCCGGTAAAGTCCCTGTCCTTGACCTTGAGCGCTTGACAAATAAATCTTTAGAGATAATCGTTTCTATGTTATGACCTTTGACCCTTGGACACGTTGACCCTGGTTTGTCAGTTAATAATGCAAGAAGATAAGGCATCATCATCATCATCATCATCATCATCATCATCATCATCATCATCGTCATTGGTTTCATTATCGTCATGGCTGACATCAGCACATTGTTTTATCAACAGGTCAAGTGTGTGGCCGTGTGTGTGTGTGTGGGTGTGTGTGTGTGTGGGTGTGGGTGTGGGTGTGGGTGTTATACTGCACATGAGTTCGCACATTTCCTATATTTTCCATTACGGGGTGTTTTTTTATTAAATGTTCCTGCGTTCTGTGTGAATGTGAGTGTGTTTTGTGTGAATGTGAGAGTGTTTTGTGTGAATGTGAGAGTGTTTTGTGTGAATGTGAGAGTGTTTTGTGTGAATGTGAGTGTTTTGTGTGAATGTGAGAGTGTTTTGTGTGAATGTGAGAGTGTTTTGTGTGAATGTGAGTGTGTTTTGTGTGAATGTGAGTGTTTTGTGTGAATGTGAGAGTGTTTTGTGTGAATGTGAGTATTTTGTGTGAATGTGAGTGTTTTGTGTGAATGTGAGAGTTTTGTGTGAATGTGAGTGTTTTGTGTGAATGTGAGTGTTATTTGTGTGAATGTGAGTGTTTTGTGTGAATGTGAGTGTGTTTTGTGTGAATGTGAGTGTGTTTTGTGTGAATGTGAGAGTGTTTTGTGTGAATGTGAGAGTGTTTTGTGTGAATGTGAGTGTTTTGTGTGAATGTGAGAGTTTTGTGTGAATGTGAGTGTTTTGTGTGAATGTGAGTGTTTTGTGTGAATGTGAGTGTGTTTTGTGTGAATGTGAGTGTGTTTTGTGTGAATGTGAGTGTTTTGTGGGAATGTGAGTGTTTTGTGTGAATGTGAGTGTGTTTTGTGTGAATGTGAGTGTGTTTTGTGTGAATGTGAGAGTGTTTTGTGTGAATGTGAGTGTTTTGTGTGAATGTGAGTGTTTTGTGTGAATGTGAGAGTGTTTTGTGTGAATGTGAGTGTTTTGTGTGAATGTGAGAGTGTTTTGTGTGAATGTGAGTGTTTTGTGTGAATGTGAGAGTGATTTGTGTGAATGTGAGTGTTTTGTGTGAATGTGAGAGTGTTTTGTGTGAATGTGAGTGTGTTTTGTGTGAATGTGAGTGTTTTGTGTGAATGTGAGAGTGTTTTGTGTGAATGTGAGTATTTTGTGTGAATGTGAGTGTTTTGTGTGAATGTGTGTGTGTTTTGTGTGAATGTGAGTGTTTTGTGTGAATGTGAGTATTTTGTGTGAATGTGAGTGTTTTGTGTGAATGTGAGTGTGTTTTGTGTGAATGTGAGTGTTTTGTGTGAATGTGAGTGTTTTGTGTGAATGTGTGTGTGTTTTGTGTGAATGTGAGTGTTTTGTGTGAATGTGTGTGTGTTTTGTGTGAATGTGTGTGTGTTTTGTGTGAATGTGAGTGTTTTGTGTGAATGTGAGTATTTTGTGGGAATGTGAGTGTTTTGTGTGAATGTGAGTGTGTTTTGTGTGAATGTGAGTGTGTTTTGTGTGAATGTGAGTGTTTTGTGGGAATGTGAGTGTTTTGTGTGAATGTGAGTGTGTTTTGTGTGAATGTGTGTGTGTTTTGTGTGAATGTGAGTGTTTTGTGTGAATGTGAGAGTGTTTTGTGTGAATGTGAGTGTTTTGTGTGAATGTGAGTGTTTTGTGTGAATGTGAGAGTGTTTTGTGTGAATGTGAGAGTGTTTTGTGTGAATGTGAGAATGTTTTGTGTGAATGTGAGAGTGTTTTGTGTGAATGTGAGTGTTTTGTGTGAATGTGAGAGTGTTTTGTGTGAATGTGAGTATTTTGTGTGAATGTGAGTGTTTTGTGTGAATGTGTGTGTGTTTTGTGTGAATGTGAGTGTTTTGTGTGAATGTGAGTATTTTGTGTGAATGTGAGTATTTTGTGTGAATGTGAGTGTTTTGTGTGAATGTGTGTGTGTTTTGTGTGAATGTGAGTGTTTTGTGTGAATGTGAGTGTTTTGTGTGAATGTGAGAGTGTTTTGTGTGAATGTGAGTGTTTTGTGTGAATGTGAGTGTGTTTTGTGTGAATGTGAGAGTGATTTGTGTGAATGTGAGAGTTTTGTGTGAATGTGAGTGTGTTTTGTGTGAATGTGAGTGTTTTGTGTGAATGTGAGAGTGTTTTGTGTGAATGTGAGTATTTTGTGTGAATGTGAGTATTTTGTGTGAATGTGAGTGTTTTGTGTGAATGTGTGTGTGTTTTGTGTGAATGTGAGTGTTTTGTGTGAATGTGAGTGTGTTTTGTGTGAATGTGAGTGTTTTGTGGGAATGTGAGTGTTTTGTGTGAATGTGAGTGTGTTTTGTGTGAATGTGTGTGTGTTTTGTGTGAATGTGAGTGTTTTGTGTGAATGTGAGAGTGTTTTGTGTGAATGTGAGTGTTTTGTGTGAATGTGAGTGTTTTGTGTGAATGTGAGAGTGTTTTGTGTGAATGTGAGTGTTTTGTGTGAATGTGAGTGTGTTTTGTGTGAATGTGAGAGTGATTTGTGTGAATGTGAGTGTTTTGTGTGAATGTGAGAGTGTTTTGTGTGAATGTGAGTGTGTTTTGTGTGAATGTGAGTGTTTTGTGTGAATGTGAGAGTGTTTTGTGTGAATGTGAGTATTTTGTGTGAATGTGAGTGTTTTGTGTGAATGTGTGTGTGTTTTGTGTGAATGTGAGTGTTTTGTGTGAATGTGAGTATTTTGTGTGAATGTGAGTGTTTTGTGTGAATGTGAGTGTGTTTTGTGTGAATGTGAGTGTTTTGTGTGAATGTGAGTGTTTTGTGTGAATGTGTGTGTGTTTTGTGTGAATGTGAGTGTTTTGTGTGAATGTGTGTGTGTTTTGTGTGAATGTGTGTGTGTTTTGTGTGAATGTGAGTGTTTTGTGTGAATGTGAGTATTTTGTGTGAATGTGAGTGTTTTGTGTGAATGTGAGTGTTTTGTGTGAATGTGAGTATTTTGTGGGAATGTGAGTGTTTTGTGTGAATGTGAGTGTGTTTTGTGTGAATGTGAGTGTGTTTTGTGTGAATGTGAGTGTTTTGTGGGAATGTGAGTGTTTTGTGTGAATGTGAGTGTGTTTTGTGTGAATGTGAGAGTGTTTTGTGTGAATGTGAGTGTTTTGTGTGAATGTGAGAGTGTTTTGTGTGAATGTGAGTGTTTTGTGTGAATGTGAGTGTTTTGTGTGAATGTGAGAGTGTTTTGTGTGAATGTGAGTGTTTTGTGTGAATGTGAGTGTGTTTTGTGTGAATTTGAGAGTGATTTGTGTGAATGTGAGTGTTTTGTGTGAATGTGAGAGTGTTTTGTGTGAATGTGAGTGTTTTGTGTGAATGTGAGTGTTTTGTGTGAATGTGAGAGTGTTTTGTGTGAATGTGAATGTGTTTTGTGTGAATGTGAGTATTTTTGTGTGAATGTGAGTGTTTTGTGTGAATGTGAGAGTGTTTTGTGTAAATGTGAGAGTGTTTTGTGTGAATGTGAGAGTGTTTTGTGTGAATGTGAGTGTTTTGTGTGAATGTGAGAGTTTTGTGTGAATGTGAGTGTTTTGTGTGAATGTGAGAGTTTTGTGTGAATGTGAGTGTTTTGTGTGAATGTGAGTGTTTTGTGTGAATGTGAGTGTGTTTTGTGTGAATGTGAGTGTGTTTTGTGTGAATGTGAGAGTGTTTTGTGTGAATGTGAGAGTGTTTTGTGTGAATGTGAGAATGTTTTGTGTGAATGTGAGAGTGTTTTGTGTGAATGTGAGTATTTTGTGTGAATGTTTCAGTGTTCTGTGTGAATGTGAGAGTGTTTTGTGTAGATGTGAGAGTGTTTTGTGTAGATGTGAGAGTGTTTTGTGTGGATGTGATACACACTCTGATGAACGTCTACACACTCTGATGAACGTCTACACACTCTGATGAACGTCTACACACTAAGATGAACGTCTACACACTCTGATGAACGTCTACACACTCTGATGAACGTCTACACACTCTGATGAACGTCTACACAAACTGATGAACGTCTACACACACTGATGAACGTCTACACAAACTGATGAACGTCTACACACACTGATGAACGTCTACACACTCTGATGAACGTCTACACACACTGATGAACGTCTACACACACTGATGAACGTCTACACACACTGATGAACGTCTACACATTCTGATGAACGTCTACACACTAAGATGAACGTCTACACACACTGATGAACGTCTACACACACTGATGAACGTCTACACACACTGATGAACGTCTACACACTCTGATGAACGTCTACACACTCTGATGAACGTCTACACACTCTGATGAACGTCTACACACACTGATGAACGTCTACACACTCTGATGAACGTCTACACACTCTGATGAACGTCTACACACTCTGATGAACGTCTACACACTCTGATGAACGTCTACACACACTGATGAACGTCTACACACACTGATGAACGTCTACACACTCTGATGAACGTCTACACACTCTGATGAACGTCTACACACTCTGATGAACGTCTACACACTAAGATGAACGTCTACACACACTGATGAACGTCTACACACTCTGATGAACGTCTACACACTCTGATGAACGTCTACACACTCTGATGAACGTCTACACACACTGATGAACGTCTACACACACTGATGAACGTCTACACACTCTGATGAACGTCTACACACTCTGATGAACTCCGATTCTTCTGAACCTGACGTGGGTGAGTCTGTTGTAAGGACGGAGAATCTCTGCTGAGGCTCAGGCTGAGCTGCTGCTCTCTTCATCTCCTGGGAGATTTATGGAGGTGGTGAATTGCACTTCATGGTCCAGAGCGACTGAAGATCTCCGGCATCGCGGCGGACGCTGTTTTACATGCGGAAGCCTTGAGGTGGTGTTTTTTTAAGAGAGAGGGTCTACAGTGAGTGATGTTCTCCTTCCTCAGGGGATGTTCCTGGCCATCGCTCTGAAAGAGTCAGTAAATTTTCAGTGTCTATAAATTGCTGATGCTACGATTTCTGAAGACACTAAATCACATAAATCGTTCACACCGTAACATCACGAGTGAAAAATATTCCAGTACATTACCCCCCCCCACACACACACACCCACACCCACACCCCACACCCCACCTTTCCGCCAACCCCCCTCCCCAGGTCACATATTTATTCTGTATTTTACAGCACAAAGCTTCTGGCATCCATTATTTAATTATACTGCTAATGCTAATCAAATCATGGGGGACACGGTGGCTTAGTGGTTATCACGTTCGCCTCACACCTCCAGGGTCAGGGGTTCGATTCCCGCCTCCGCCTTGTGTGTGTGGAGTTTGCATGTTCTCCCCGTGCCTCGGGGGTTTCCTCCGGGTACTCCGGTTTCCTCCCCCGGTCCAAAGACATGCATGGTAGGTTGATTGGCATCTCTGGAAAATTGTCCGTAGTGTGTGAGTGTGTGTGTGAGTGTGTGTGTGTGTGTGTGTGAATGAGAATGTGTGTGTGCCCTGTGATGGGTTGGCACTCCGTCCAGGGTGTATCCTGCCTCGATGCCCGATGACGCCTAAGATAGGCACAGGCTCCCCGTGACCCGAGAAGTTCGGATAAGCGGTAGGAAATGTATGAATGAATGCATGAATGCTAATCAAATCGATCCCTCAGTTTAACTTCAATCTCGGTCGCATGACCTCACGCCCGTGTCAGTCGATGCCCGCGCTCTGTGTTCCTGTTTACTGTGATGCTAGCTCACGGTTTAGTGTATTGACCGTAACGTTTTTTTGTACATAGCCTGGTCACTGTCACTTTGTTTTCTTTCCTATAATGCTAGCTTTCAGGTTAGCCTCTGCTAGACTAAAACACTAGAGTTTGGGGAAGGTTGTTTACTTAAGATAAATGCTAGCTTATTATTATTATTATTATTATTATTATTATTATTAGAATTAGTCTGCTTGCTATAATGCTAATTATGTGTGGGGTTTAAAGGCAGTGGTCTGTTCGCTGTAAAAAACCTGCACTATCCTTTAACTCTAACCCTAATGCTAACTCCTAACCAACAATTAATCCCAGGTCAGATCCAGATTTAATCCCAGGTCAGATCCGGATTTAATCCCAGGTCAGATCCTAACACGGTTCCGTCTCAAGTGCAGGTGCCGAGTGTTCTCTCAGCTGGCTGAGTTTATTTAGCTGTTTATTTCACCTTCTCATCAGGAGACGCGAGAGCGCTCAGCACACACTGGACGACACGCTGCGATATTCAGACTGCAGATGTTACGCAGCGTGACTGTGGTTATTTTTCTGCACAAGGCCAGTTCCGACGAGTTAAAGATCAACAGATTTTCACACTTTTGCAGCTAATACATTACACACCGTCAGAAAAAAGGTTCTTCATGGGTTCTTCTTGGGCTTGTTGGATTCTCACTGGTTCTACTTTAAGGTCTTTCTGGTAGAATAACAGTCTGTAAGGGTCTCATCATTATTCAAGGGGTTTGTGAAATTTTAAGCATTCCTATTCTTCTTCTTCTTCTTCTTCTTCTTCTTCTTCTTCTTCTTCTTTAATATAAAACCTTGTCTACTGGGGAAACATCGGGTTATGGACCTGTGGAAAATGCAGAACTTTCAATGCCTCTTTGGTGCTTCACTAAAAGATTCTGTGTAAAGTTGCTATAATAAACAGTAAGGAACCCTTTATAGAACCCTGGAGATCCAGCAGCTGTATTTGAAGCACCTGACAGGTTCTAAGTATGTAAATACTTAGTGTTCTTGTTCATTTATTTGTCCTGAGAAGAAGAGTTCTTAGAGCCTTCAAATAAGAAGCTGAGAAAGTTCTGTCCATGTAGAGGGGCATGCAGTTCTCCTGCTGAGCAGCAGGGGGAGACACACACTCAGTGTTCTCAGCCACGAGCACGTTCTTCTCTCCCACCTGCACAGAACACACTCAGAACTCTTCCTGCTGCTCAAGGTCAAGGCCGTGCATGTTCTGGCTCCCTTGCAGGGGCCAAAGGTCAGAGGTCACGGCAGCAGCGGGCGGCGGCTGTCGGCTTCCTTCTGTCTAAATAAAGCAGCAGCAGCTGCAGACGTCGAGCAGAGAGACAGAAAGTGTACAGTAAAAGTTACAGGAGGAGAAAAGGTAGAGGGAGAAGAAGAGGGGAGACACACACACACACACACACAAACACACATACACACAAACACACACACGCAAACACACATACATACACAAAACACACACACACACACACACACAAACACACACACACAGACACACAAACACAAACACACAGACAGACAAACAAACACTCACACACACAGACACAAACACACACACACACACACACACACACACACACACACACACACACACACACACACACGACTGAATTAATAATTAGTTATTAAGACGGCTACACAGGAGTGTATGGATTTTAAGTAAGTTCAGTGTTGAGATGCTTTAATTTTGAGTTGTGAGGCATTTTTATTTGTCACCTCACCGTGACCTTTCACCTCAGTAAGCAGGAGGAAAGCGTTCAGCTGTTTTTTATACTTCTTATACTACTTACAGTACAGATGTAAGGACATCTGACACAGTTCTGTCTTCAGGACATCTGACAGTTCTGTCCTCAGGACATCGGACACAGTTCTGTCTTCAGGACGACTTTTGAGCCCTTCTTGTTTTTACTAATGACTAAAAAGCCTGGAGGCTCGGCTCAGTGCTCGGACTGAACTTCTCCAGTTTGTGATGGAGATCTCCGTGACCCTGACGAACACACCCGAGTGTCTTAGCAACCGGACGCCGTCCCACTCGGTTAACATTTTACTGAAGAATCCATCAGGAATTTTATTTAGGGATAAAAAAATGTCGTTAAAATGTTCTGCTCATTATAACAGAGCTCAGAGACAGCGTGAGTGTGAAGACCATCACGCTGAAGATCCTTCATTTTCTGTATGGTTTTTTTGAACACTTGCCCACACTGACTCACTCCAATCTCAGCCTGAAACAATTTATTGAATTGAGCTCACACACACACACACACACACACACACACACACACACACACACACACACACACACACACACACACACACACACACACACACACACACACACACACACACACACACACACACACACACGATGATGAGCAGTCTTTCATGCGGTTGAGAGCAAGTGTTATGAGCAACAACAATGGACCAAACTGAACGACTCCTGATTCATTCTCCTAAGTAATTCACACCGAGCTGTTGTGAACAAATCATATCAGACACGACAAGCATCAACACTTAATATTTTGACACACACACACACACCCACACACACACACACACACACACACACACACACACACACAGTCCGTAGTGTCTCTGGGACAAACAGGGTGTGTGTGTTTTTTCTGTAGCTTCATTTTACCACCATAGGTAAATATAAACAGGACATGAATTCATCATCATCATCATCATCATCATCATCATCATCATGGATGCTAACTTAGATCAGATTGTGTGTGGGTGTGAGTGAGTGTGTGTGTGTGTGTGTGTGAGTGAGTGAGTGTGTGTGTGTGTGTGTGTGTGTGTGTGTGTGTGTGTGTGTGTTGTCGTTGTGTGGGTGGGGTGAGGGGGGGAGTGGGGGGGGGGAGGGAGGGATATGGGAGTGAGGGCAATGGGATTGGGCGGTGGGAGGGGGAGGGGTGGGAGTCGTGGGGTGGGGGTGTGTGCTGGTGGGTGGGATGAGTGAGTGGGCGTGTGGGCTGTGGGTGTGAGGGAGGGGTGTGGTGAGTGAGTGAGGGGTGGAGTGGGTTGGAGTGGGGGAGGTGGGGGGAGGGGGTGAGTGTGGTGCGTGAGTGAGTGGAGTGAGTGGGAGTGTGGTGAGTGTGTGTGGTGTGTGAGTGAGTGGAGTGAGTGTGGGGTGTGGGTGTGAGTGAGGGTGTGTGTGGTGAGTGAGGTGTGAGTGAGTGTGAGTGAGTGTGTGTGTGAGTGTGTGAGTGTGTGTGTGTGTGTGTGTGTGTGTGTGTGTGTGTGTGTGTGTGAGTGAGTGAGTGTGAGTGTGTGTGTGTGTGTGAGTGAGTGAGTGAGTGTGTGTGTGTGAGTGAGTGAGTGTGTGAGTGTGTGTGTGTGTGAGTGTGTGTGTGTGTGTGTGTGTGAGTGTGTGTGTGTGTGTGAGTGTGTGTGTGTGTGAGTGTGTGTGTGTGTGAGTGAGTGAGTGTGGGTGTGTATAAGATTCTGAAGGAGAGCAAACACAAACAATAAACGACTGTCTTGGGTGAGGTTACAGAGAATGGAAGAAACTTACAGAATACAATGTGTGTGTGTGTTTGTGTGTGTGTGTGTGTGTGTGTGTGTGTGTGTGTGTGTGAGAGAGAGAGAGAGAGAGAGAGAGAGAGAGAGAGAGTATAGAGAGAGAGAGAGAGAGTGAGAGAGAGAGAGAGAGAGAGAGAGAGAGAGAGAGAGAGAGAGAGGAGAGAAAGGGAGAGAGAGAGAGAGAGAGAGAGAGACAGACAGAGAGGAGAGAAAGGGAGAGAGAGAGAGAACAAGAGACAGAGACAGAGGAGAGAGAGAGAGAGAGAGAGAGAGAGAGAGGAGAGAAAGGGAGAGAGAGAGAGAGAGAGAGAGAGAGAGAGAGAGAGAGAGAGAGAGAGAGAGACATTGCCCAGAAATCAGAATAAAGAGAATTTGGCCAGTTCTGTTTTCTCTTTGTAGTGTCTTGTTTAAAAAAAAGTCCCCCTGGACACGTCTGTCCTTTCACTGACTGTCTTGTGTGATTTATGACTCTCTCTCTCTCTCTCTCTCTCTCTCTCTCTCTCTCTCTCTCTCTCTCTCTCTCTCTCTCTCTCTCTCTCTTGCTGTCTGTCTGTCTGTCACACAACTTTTATTTTTATTCTCCTCTTTTTGTTTCTATATATAATATAAATAAATATGAATAATTACAGTGCAAAGCATCTTTACTTTGTTTATGTGTATACCTGTGTGTGTGTGTTTGTGTGTGTGTGTGTGTGTGTGTGTGTGTGTGTGTGTGTGTGTGTGTGAGAGAGAGAGAGAGAGAGAGAGAGAGAGAGAGAGAGAGAGAGAGAATCTGGGATCAATGTGTGAACATTTAAGTGCATGTGTGTGTTCTGGAATGTGATATCTGTGTATTTCACTAAGATGTGGGATACGTAAGTGTGTGTGTGTGTGTGTGTGTGTGTGTGTGTGTGTGTGTGTGTGTGTGTGTGTGTGTGTGTGTGTGTTCTTTATAACCTTGTACTGTGAAGCATCAATTCTTCAAAGCAGCAGTATTGATTATTAAACTAATTTATTAATAATGTAGAAATTATTTATTACTTATTACATAATGTCATGAAAATATTTGTGTGGCCACAAACATGGTCTGTTCTTCTTCTTCTTCTTCTTCTTCTTCTTCTTCTTCTTCTTCTTATTATTATTATTATTATTATTATTATTATTATTATTATTATTATTATTATTACTTCAGTCTTTGCCTGCAACATTTAATTATTCACCTGAACTCTTTTCTTATTCTTTTTCTTGACACTAAAACAGCAGGAATTTAAAAACAACAGCAAATAATCTGTCATTTTTAACTAAATTCATAGAAAAAAAAGAAAAAAGGGGGCGGGGGGGCGGGGGGGCGGCGACTAAAGTGGGTCAAACAGACGCCTTAAAAATGCATTTAAAATAAACCAAAAAAAAGGTTTGAAAGTGACGTGACATACGGCGACCCAGACTCAGAATTAGTTCTCTGCATTTAACCCATGCAAAGTGCACACACACACACACACACACACACACACACACACAGCAGTGAACACACACACACAGACCGTGAACACACACCCGGAGCAGTGGGCAGCCATTTATGCTACGGCGCCCGGGGAGCAGTTGGTGGGGTTTGGTGACTTGCTGGAGACTCGAACCCACAACCTTAGGGTTACGAGTCAGACTCTCTAACCATTAGGCCACGACTTGTTAATGAGTCTCAGTGAGAATGAATGACTACAGAATAATAATAATAATAATAATAATAATAATAATAATAATAATAATAATAATAATAATAATAATAAAAACACAGCTATGTAAAAATTGTGTGTGTGTGTGTGTGTGTGTGTCCAACTTAAACACACTCCACTCTTTTTAAGAGAGATGCTGAAAGGTGAAGATAAATAATTACATCATCAATCACACACACACACACACACACACACACACACACACACACACACACACACACACACACACACACACACACACAGAGTACCATATGGAAGTGTGTGTGTGTCTGTGTGTGTGTCTGTGTGTGTGTGTGTGAACAGAAGCGTTTGAAGCTCACAGACAGAAACAGCTTAATGTAACACACTTCACACACACACACACACACACACACACACACACACACACACACACACACACACACACACACACACACACAGAGTGAGGACCACCCACGTGTCATTGCAGTGTTTTCCCATAATTCCCAGTGTCAGCGCTTGCTGGTGTTCCCGGAGCCGTGCTCTCAATCTGCTACCAATTTCACTCGTGCACTAATGCTATAATTCAGTGTGGAAATGAGACGGAGAACCGAGCTGGCAGCACCCACACAACGCAACACACACTCCACATCAGGCCTTGTCAGTCAGTGTGTATAGGGTGTATGTGTGTGTGTGTGTGTGTGTGTGTGGGGGGGGGGGTGTTAAGATTAAAGCGAATTTTAAAATATTTTCCTTTTACACAAAATAAATGTGGATGAGTTTTTTACAGCCAGAATAAAAATCAGTTCCTTTAAGAACCAAGGCTTAAATTCACTTAGAACCTCTTAAAGATCCTTAGAACCTTCCAGTTCATTTATTAAACACATTTTCTACACAAACATCTGATGACTGATCACCAGTTCCCTCAAACTTCAGGTTCTTCAGGAAAACACACACGTGGTTCTGTACATGTTCTTTGGTTCTCCCTTTGACACTTTAATGATTTATATAGAACCCGACTATAGAACCCGACTATAGAACCGACTATAGAACCCGACTATAGAACCGACTATAGAACCGACTATAGAACCGACTATAGAACCGACTATAGAACCCGACTATAGAACCCGACTATAGAACCCGACTACAGAGTGTGTTATCATCAGAAGAACGCTTTATTGTCTAGTAAACCCTTAAAGAACCCCTAAGGAACCTCCTGACCTTTACCCTCTGAATACATACGCTCTTGGGTTCTACAAGCACTTCAGGGTAAAATAAGGGATCTTCATAAAACCTTTAATCTGCTCAGTTATTACTCAGGGGCTTTTATTATATATTTATTATGCATTATGTTAAAGTGATGTTTGTGTTTATGCAAATTAAACGATTACCAATAGAAGTGAGATAAAGCATAATGGAGGGATGGAGTGATGGAAGGACAGACTGATAGTTTGATGGACCGATTGATTGATGGAGTGATGAATGGATGTAATGATGGAGTGATTAAAGGAATTAAGGGATGTAGTGATTGAGGGGTGGGGTGATTGAGGGATGAAAGTATGGAGTGATTGAGGGATGGAGTGATGAAGGGATGGAGTGATTGGAGGATGGAGTGATTGAGAGATGAAGGGATGAAGGGATGGAGTGATTGAGGGATGGAGTGATGAAGGGATGGAGTGATTGGAGGATGGAGTGATTGAGAGATGAAGGGATGAAGGGATGGAGTGATTGAGGGATGAAGGGATGGAGTGATGGGGTGATTGAGAGGTGGAGTGACTGATGGATGGAGTGATGAAGGGATGGAGTGATTGAAGGATGGAGTGCTTGAGGGATGAAGGGATGGAGTGATTGAGGGATGGAGTGATTGAGAGATGAAGGGATGGAGTGATTGAGAGATGAAGGGATGGAGTGATTGAGGGATGGAGTTATTGAAGGATGGAGTGATTGAGAGATGAAGGGATGAAGAGATGGAGTGATTGAGAGATGAAGGGATGAAGGGATGAAGTGATGAAGGGATGGAGTGATTGAGGGATGAAGGGATGGAGTGATCAAGGGATGGAGTGATTGAGGGATGGAGTGATTGAGGGATGGAGTGATTGAGAGATGAAGGGATGGAGTGATTGAGGGATTGAGGGATGGAGTGATTGAGTGATGGTGTAATTGAGCGATGGAATGATTGAGGGATGGAGTGATTGAGGGATGGAGTGTTTGAGGGATGGAGTGATTGAGGGATGGAGGGATGGAGTGATGGAGTGATAACAGAGTTAAGTTTATGACCTTAATGATGACGAAGCTTTTAAACATTGCAGCTAAAATCAGTCATGTGGCAAAAACAGTTTGAAAAGTGAATATTCCTGAAAACATGGGATTTTTTGGTGTGTGTGTGTGTGTGTGTGTGTGTGTGTGTGTGTGTGTGTGTGTGTGTGTGTGTGTGTGTGTGTGTGTGTGTGTGTGTGTGTGTGTGTGTGTGAGTGTGTGTGTGTGTGTGTGTGAGTGTGTGTGTGTGTGTGTGTGTGTGTGTGGTGTGTGTGTGTGTGGTGTGTGTGTGTGTGTGGTGTGTGTGTGTGTGTGTGTGTGTGTGTGTGTGTGTGTGTGTGTGTGTGTGTGTGTGGTGTGTGTGTGTGTGTGTGAGTGTGTGTGTGTGTGTGTGTGTGTGTGAGTGTGTGTGTGTGTGTGTGTGTGTGTGTGTGTGTGTGTGTGTGTGTGTGTGTGTGTGTGTGTGTGTGTGTGTGTGTGTGTGTGTGTGTGAGCGTGTGCGTGTGTGTGTGTGTGTGTGAGTGTGTTTATACTTTATTCTATTTCATATTTCTTCTATAATACGTGTCTCTCAGAGCAGATCAGTAGCAGAAGCTTGTATTTGATTCCTTTTGATTCGTTGGAGTTTCCAGCTGCTGATCTCTGATTGGCTCCGATTCGTCTCGAGGTGACGCTGATTATTTTTGAAGTAATTCAGACGTTAAAGAAAAAGGTTTGGGTTTAGGGTTCGTTCACACCATCGACATTCCAGAGCGACGTGTGAGAAAACCCAGCGGCGGACACAATCAACGTTGCTACGTGCCACAAAAAAAAAATCCTCCTCCGCTGGAAATGATCAAGTGTAGCGCTCTGCCGCTCGTTTCCCAGCCCTCAGAAGAAAAAAAGTTACTGTTCCTTCGAAGCTTTTCATCACTCTGCTTAATTACGACACGTCACACTCCGTTCCCCGAACTCCGACACGGGTTTTGATGTGTCTCTGTTTCGTGTCCCCTCGACAGAGCGCTCCTGTGGGACGCCTCACGCGCTCAAATGCTAAAGCACACCCTGACCCCTGGTGTCACACCACGGAGAGCAGTGTGTGTGTGTGTGTGTGTGTGTGTGTGCGGTGAGGAGAAATGCCTTTGAGAGATGAAGTGAGCGAGCTGGAATGATGAGAGAGACTTTACAAAACGCAGACGCTTCAATAAATCCGAGACGGAGGAAAGATCTAATGCGAGACGGGATTAGCCGCGGCGTCCTGTTTCTAATCGTTAGCTCCTAAATCTGTACGGAAGGAGTGAAATGTTTAAGTTGTGAACTATTAAGCATGAAATTTATAAAGTATTTGTGAAACCTGCGGACGTAAGGAGTGTCGGTTCAGCCAGGAGTGAAACGTACCGAACATTACCTCAAGAACACCTGGAGATCTTCTGCCGTTCGCTTTGCTAACAAATGGCGGCTAAATTGTCCCTCGATCCTGAGGAGGTTTATCGTTTCTGACGAGCTCGCTGATGTTCTCCTGGACTCTGTAGACCCAGGAAGGAGGTGTGGTCTGAGATGGGGCGGAGTCACGTGTTCAAAACGATCGGGATAATAATGTAGGGCGTCAAAACTTTTCTCGTTTAAACTGTCGTCTGAATCTGGATTGTGATTGGTCAGAAGGGGTTGATTTGTTTTTCATAACAAGCATCTCGGTGTGAGTGTGTCAGGATGTAGACATGACGGTTCATCATGCTAAACCGGTGGCCATAAGCTTCTGTTACTCGTTAGCCACATTAGCCTCGTGGTGCAAAACTAACCACACGAAGTCAAGTCAAGAAGCTTTTATTGTCATTTCGACTTTCAACCAATGATGTCTGACGCAGTACACCGTGACACGACACAAAGTTATGAAAAAAACGTCATAAAGCCGCACAAAAAACGACACAGAGCTAAAGGACTAAAGTCTTAGCCACATAAAGTGCAACAGTGTGAGACGAGGACAGTGCAGACAGACGATACAAAACACCACGAGTCGAATACACAAAGTACACAGAATAGCGCTGAGCAGTGTGTATACTGACGTAGAACATCGTGCAACAACTGTAAACGTATACAAACGTATGTGCTAGCAGCGGTTAAATGATGCACTGAAACACGTTCCCAGCAATGCAGTGAGTCGAACTCGTCTTTACTGCATTTGAGAAAAGAAAAAGCGCTGTGTAATTATTTTAACATTTGTACGGCGCTGCTCTTATCGACCGCGACTGACGGACGGCGCTGATTAAGCCGCACGCCGCAGACGTGTCATCGAAATTCACTCGTCCCCCGTCGCCGACAGGCCGAGCTCGTCTCCTCCGTCGAAAACCGTCTTGGAAACTTCAAACACGCTCGAGTCAAACTAGCAAGTCGTTCAGAAGCCATGTTTAAAAATGTTCCTCTAACTCCAAGCAGGTCTACGGAGAGAGGTTGAACTCTGGGCTCCAGAGCGTGTTGGATTAAAGTGGAGATAAATGCTGGCTCCCGGTCCAGGAATCTGTCATCGGAGCGCTCTAAGTGCGATGTGCGACCCGCTCGAGCAGCTCTCCACTTATCAGCCCCAATTTGGCAGCGTTGCCTTTTCATACTTTGGAAAATCTACATGTTTCCCATGAAGAGGTTTGTGCTTAAACAATCATTTCCATGTGTGAGAGCAGTGCAGCGCTGAGCGATAGCAAATCAAGAAGCAAAAAAACGAACAGAATAAAGAGCCGGTCGTGTCTGTTCGAGGAGCAGCGTGTTTGTGTAAACCGTGAGAAAGAATCACTGTGAAGAGAGACGGACCTCCGGCTCAGGGGGATCCGGCAGGGCGTGGCCTAAACATCTGATACAAACGTCTGTATTAGAATGGAAAGAAAATCACTTCCATGGCCTTCGATGTTTTATCTCATGACCTTTATACGTTTATCTCGTGGCCGTCTCATGCCAGACTCGAGGAAATGTTCTCTCAGTAGATTCTCTTGTGATCTCTGGCCTCTACAAACGATCTCATGTATACAGTATTATCTCATACCCACTCAGCCTTAATATTTTATTCACTTGTATTCACTATAAAATAATTATCTCATGGCTTAACTGTACTATCTCATGGCCTGAGAGCCAGACTATTTCATTTATACATGAACCATATATATATTTATATACACACTATTTCACTCTATACATAACTTTATCAGTCGTATTGAACACTTTGTTTAACGTCCTCGATCGTTTTATCGCGTGTCATTGACGTATCATCTTCTAGCCTTGATATATTACCTTGTGGCCTTGATGTTTTAACTGATGCCCTCGATAGACAATCTTACTGCCTTGATATTTTGTGTCACGGCTTCGATATAAATCTAGTTATACTGTGAACTTATCTCATGACCATGACATCATCTCATAGCCTCGATATTTTATCTTGTGGCTTCTTTCGTAACACCATCATAATCATCATCATCATCATCATCATCATTATCATCTCTCTCGTGTGTAATCAGTGTCTCTCTCCGATGCTGCGGTCTCCCTCTCAGTGAAAACAAACAGCCTCGAGCGGACGAGTGCGTGAGACCTCTGTCTGTCTCTCAGCTCACTGACGACTGGCGACGGGAACGTGATGGATGGACAAGAAGATACTAATACAGATGGAGACAACATTAGTGATGTTTTGGAGATGATGTGTGTGTGTGTGTGTGATAGAGAGAGAGAGAGAGACATTCCTCAGTAATTTAGCACCGGTGTTTTTTGCGGTATAAAGTACGTTATTAACCGTCGTATCGGGTCATTAAGCTTCAGCCACCTCGGCTCGTTAATAACAACGTTCAGGATACAGGAGAGTAATAAGGAGTAATCTGTCTCACAGGAGTAATAACAATAAATAAAACGAGAAATTCGTTAGCCTTCATTTAGCACACAGCCTTTTTTTATGCTTCCTGTAATGTTTAGAACAAAGAGGTCACACACTAGTATAAGAACGAGGACGTCAACATGGTGAGGCTAGATTAGCCTACTAGCAAAGATTAGCCTACTAGCAAAGATTAGCAACATTGTTTGTTGGATCGCTCGGGTTAATAAGCTGCTCTATATTTAGCCAAACAGAAGCTTTTTTAGCCCATGTTTGCTAAATGTTTCCAAGAATGTGTGTGTGTGTGTGTGTGTATATAGGCTATTAGTATGTGTTTAGCTATTAGCAGTAACGTGCGAACAGGAAGCTTTTTGTCCAAAAAAAAAACATTTTTAATGTTTATTATTTTAATCCTTTTTTCTGGGACATTCTCTCGATTAAGGAAGAAGAATCGTTCACACGAATTCTCCTGAAAGAAAAAAAACAACTATCTGTTTGAGTAACATCAGCTGTTTGGCCGTCCGTCTGAGGTGATGAATTATTTGTAATCAGATTTTAAACACATTCAACTTTTTTTGGCTGAAGAAATTTTTGGCTCTAATATTTTTTCTTAAAAAAAAAAAAAAAAAAAAAACCCAAAAAACCCCACAAAACAAAAAAACAGCTTTAGTGCATCAACCGTTATTGTAATGAAGCCTTCTTTTCAGCTGAGGACAGATATTTCTGCTCAGGATTTAGGAACATTTTAAACCATTTTAAATCACCTTATAATTGACAAATAGTGTTTATAGTTTTATGCACGTTTTATTTTTACTGTGTGTAATTTTTTCAGGATCCACGATGGTACGGGGAATGATGTGGGGTTTCTGTGTCTGTTGACGTGAAACTGTGATTTCAGCTCTACGTCGTGATGCCCACCATCACCTCACTGATGTCCCACAGTTTTTTAGCCACGTCTTCGTCCGTGGCTTTAGGGAGCAGCTTCATCTCCTGGCAATCAGCGAAACATTTCCCCCGAACGCCTTCCACGTCCGGCGAGCAGGCGAGATACACAGAAGTCTTTGCTCCCTCTTCGGGCGATCTGAGCAGCGCCCACGAGGCCAGGCTTACGAGCGGCTTGGCCAGCAGAGGGACGTGGACGTGGCGTCCCAGGTTGGTCCTGACGATGCCGGGCGTCAGAGCGTTCACCGTCACCCCCGTGTCCTCTAACCGCCGACTGAGCTCCAAAGTGAACAACAGGTTGGCCAGCTTGCTGCGGGCGTATGCCGCCGCGGCGTCGTAGCTGTGCTCGCTGTTCAGGTCATCGAAGTTGATCTCTCCTCGCTTGTACAGTTTGGAGGACACGACGACGACGCGGCTCGGAGCAGAGCGCTTCAGCAGGTCCAGGAGCAGGTGCGTGAGCAGGAAGTGGCCCAGGTGATTCACGCCGAACTGCATCTCAAAGCCGTCCTCGGTTCTAGAGTACGGACACTGGTAGACCCCGGCGTTGTTGATCAGCACGTCCAGTCTCGGCTCCTCCTAGAACAAAGAAACAAAAAGGTCTCAGTGCTCTGCGACTCTGATCAATTCACTTTAGGTTTGTTGTGAAACTGAGACGCCAAAGATTTTTCCAAAATATCGCATTTTGTTCGCAGAACCGTGTCTGATAGGAAACAGCATTCACTGATCTGCGTTCCGTTTCCTATCTGTTCCAGATCTGTCTCTAAGGCTTCTGTACAGTTCCTTCTCCTGCACGCAAGCCTTAAGGTCCTACACTGTACTCTATTATAAAAACGGACCAATCCTAAACCCAAACAATGGTTTATTATGTAAATGCAGTTCACTGCAATCCGATGACGTCATGCGGCGACAGCAGGAGCTTCTTTTCCCCCTGAAACCCAGTGGCTGAAGTTAGTGATGAGGAACCAGAGCACAGCTGGAGACCGTGAGGAGCTCCTGAGATCACAGTGTTGTGGGTGTTGGAGCAGGTGAATGTGTGTCATGACCTTGTTGATCTGCAGACAGAAGCTGCGCACGGAGCTCATACACGCGAGGTCCAGCGGTCTGACCAGCAGCTGTCCGGTGTCGGGCTGCAGCTGGCGGATCTCCTGCGCCGCGCGGTCGCCTCTCTCCACACTCCTGCACGCCATGATCACACGCGCCTCCCGCCGCAGCAGCTCCGCCGCCGTCGCCTTCCCGATGCCGCTGTTCGCCCCGGTCACGATCACCGTTTTATGGCGTATCATAATGTCACTGTACCGACAGGAAACACCGCGTCACTGAGCCGGAAGTAGAAACCCAGCCGGTGTAATGTACGAGAACAACACTTGTTGGCATATTGTTTTGTATCTTGTACAGTCAGTGTTCAGTGTGGTGTTATAACATATATGACAATTATTTAGAAATTAATTATTTTTATAATTTCTTTTTCGGAAGTCTTCTGTGCCAATCAGGTGCATCGGCTTCATCCGGGTATTCTGTATTCTATCTATCTATCTATCTATCTATCTATCTATCTATCTATCTATCTATCTATCTATCTATCTATCTATCTATCTATCTATCTATCTATCTATCATATACCAGAAATGTGACACTAAATGATATATAGATATATAATTAAGTCACAAAGCATTTCTATGAGATAAAGTGAGGTGTAAAATGAAACCAGCTGCAGTGATTGTTATTTATTATTAATTATTTGAATTAAATTATTAGCTGTTAATTATTATTTTAATTAAATTATTATTATTATTATTATTATTATTATTATTATTATTATTATTATTAGTAGTAGTAGTAGTAGTAGTATTAATAATAATAATAATAATATTTAAGTATTATATTATGTGTGTATGTAAATCTTGCTTTCATAATCGTTTGTTGTCATTCATGCTTTTCTGTATCGCGGTAAACAATATTAGTGTTAATCATTTGCACTAATTCACTAATCTGTCACTACGTCACATTTACAACTGACTTATTTAGTATTTGCTTACTTTTTGCTGCGACTTCTCAGTAAATAAAGACGAAGGTCGTACAAACATTTATCTTGAGCAAATACACAAATCTGACTCGGATTTTATTTTCACAAACAAACAAACAAACAAACTGAGAAAGTCATTAAAACGTTCTGCTGAATGTCACTTTATTTATTTATTTATTTATTTATTTATTTATTTATTTATTTATTATACGGGGTATTAAAACTCACCTGGTCACGTGACTCCAATTAACGCCACATCTGTCTTTAATTAAAGTGAATTATTTAGTAACAGAACAACAGCCAAACGACATCGGTAAGGATTTGTGTAATTAACAGTGAGACATAAAAGAGTTTAACACCAGAGCCCCAGTGACTGAGTGAGTAAACACACTGGTGTGAATCTTTTATATCGTGTTAATAGAACTGCTGTAATTAATGTGTGTTTCAGTGACTTGTTGTGATGGTGTAGATATAAACAGCACCACAGTCACTAACTAAGAAAAAATAATAATTAAAGGAGTGTAACGGTGTGAATAGACTTCAGTTTAATTCAATTCAGTGAACAAAGTCCAAGAACGAGGCTTCTGTGTCACGTTTTTCTTATTAACACGTTTGTTTGTTTGTTTGTTTGTTTGTTTGTTTGTTTTGTTTTAAGCAACCAACGAAGGTAGGAACTAAAGTTGTTAGTAAATGTTTCCAGGGACACGAAAAGGAGAATGGCGCTATATATATATTTATATATATAATATTATTTATATTATTATTATTATTATAGACAATTGGTTAACCAGATAAAGATAAAAGTCTCTCTGAAACAGAAACGCAAAGCAATTGAATAAATCAAGGCGGCGTGACGTCACCGCGTTGCTAGGTTACCGACAAGAGCTAACGGTAGCTAATCGTAGAAATTCAGCTGGTTTCGGCGAAATAAAGCATTATGTATAACAGAACACATATTATGTGATGCCACTAGATTCTAAAACAAATGTATACTTTTCGAGTGGAAACATGTAGGTTTTTCGCCACAGAAACTGAAGTGTATTCAGTGGTGTTTTTTTTTTTTTTTTTTTGGCGCCATACTGTTTGAAGAGACCTGGCGCACAGGATTGTGGGATATGTAGTGCATTGTGTAGAACACACACAACACATGGTGTAGCACAACACACTCCTTTAGGGAGCTAAGAAACCCTTAGCCACTCAACCTTACAGCCTTACACTAATAGATCTGTTTAACTTTATGAATCTTCTGTACAACGTTGTAGTGCATTATTACGTACAGACGTGTGAATTGTAACTGACCTCAGAGCTGTTACAGAAAGTTAATCAAAACCTGAACGACCAAACACTATCCCGGCCTTCGTACAGCTCAACTGTTTACTGAATATCTTTTATTTTACATTCGTTTCTGTACTCCGATGATGATGATGATAAAGGCTGAATATTTACATTCATGGCATTTAGCAGGCCCCCTTATCCAGAGTGACTTACATTTTATTTCAATGAATGAGTAATGACGTTGAGGCTGTGTGAAGGTTGAATGTGAGCGATGATGAAGGTTAAATGTGAGTGAGGATGATGATGATGATGATTAAGGTTGAATATGAGCAATGATGATGAAGGTTAATGTTAAATGTGAGTGATGATGATGATGAAGGCTGAATATGAGCAATGATGTTGAATCTGTGTGATGAAGGTTGAATGTGAGTGATGATGATGATGATGAAGGTTAAATGTGATCTCCTGCTGTGTTAACTGCTCCACCTGAACACACTGCACACAAAGGCGGCCCTTTAACGAGCTTCAGAAAGCTGGTGTGTGGAAAAGCCAGTGTGAAATAATGATCTGTGAACCTGGACGCTCAGCTTATTTGTGTTCTCTGCATGGTGTCACCTCATCCAGACCGCAGCTGTACAGCCTTCAGCAGCGTTCATTCGTTTTCTCCTTTTGAGCTCTGCTCCTTTATTAGGATGCTCGTTCTCTTCTGGCTTTCGTTCACCTACACACACCTTGTAGTGAAAATAAAGCGAGGTTGTTAGCGGCCAAGTGAAACATGCAGCGTTTTTTCTCTGGTACTCGAGGCATTTCTGGCTGGTGTTGGAGCTGCAGTGATGTGTACCACAGTGCTATGTGGAGGTGTGGGGATTTATGGAAGGGGTGAAGGACATGTGGAGCTTAGTGCCTAGTAGAAGCTGGTTTGAAAAGAAACATGGGTGTGGCCTTTTGTATAAAGCACAATAATTCAACACATTAATCTCATAATGGGAGAACTGGAGCTAACGTGTGGGTGTGGCTACTTTGAGCTAGTTTAATAATTAGCTATTTTTCGTCTCAAACCTCTCATCAGCGTGATGAGACGAGTTTAAATAACGTTTAACTACAATATCATGTGACCTACACACGAACTTCATAGGAGGAAATGAGGGCGAGTTAAGCCAATGGAATATCTATGACACTACCTGTGTGTGTGTGTGTGTGTGTGTGTGAGAGAGAAACGATTCCATAATGAGTGACCTTCAAATGCCAACGGTAAAACACCATCTGTGTAACATCTAACATGTAAAGAGAGCGAGATTGTGTTACATGAGTGTGTGTGTGTGTGTGTGTGTGTGTGTGTGTGTGTGGAATCATCACTCAAATGTGTGATAAATGTCTGTGGCATCACCTCGATGGAAATTTAACCTCCATTCCTCACGGTTCTCACCTCGTCACTCTGAGAACACACACACACACACACACACACACACACACACACACACACACACATGGATCTTGATCATGAGAATGGGGGTGGATTTCTGTCATCAGTGCCGACTCTTGCAGTAACACCCTCGTTTGTTTAACTTGTGGCTGAGAAGAGGGCTGAAAAATGGCGGCTTATATTGGACTCGCGACGGCTGTGAGAGATGTTTGTTTTTTCAGACGCAAGCTGGTTAAGAGTGAGCAGAAGTGTTAGTGTGTGTGTGTGTTTGATATCAGCTGCAGTATTCTTGTGGCTCCTCTGTGTGTTAAGTGTTATATCCTTATGTGTTTTACTGATCAAAACCTAAAGCAAATCTTAGTAACATTAATA
This sequence comes from Tachysurus fulvidraco, assembly GCF_022655615.1. Lineage (NCBI taxonomy): Eukaryota > Metazoa > Chordata > Actinopteri > Siluriformes > Bagridae > Tachysurus > Tachysurus fulvidraco. Next base: position 869,505 of record NC_062521.1, read on the forward strand.
CTCCGTGCCGCTGCCTCCCGATTGGCCAGAAGCTCCAGAGTAACGATTTGTTCCTTCTTTTGTATTAGTTGGCACACGTGGTACCTTTTGGTAGTTCTAAAGAGGTCCGAGGTCACGTCACGTCTCGGTTTTGACCCCCTCTGAACTGGATTAGCAGTGACAGCTCATTTTACTTGTTAGCCATTAGCTGGCGGGAGAGCCGCCAGAACCGCTACCTTGGTTTGTTATTTATTTATAATTCATTACAGAAGGCCAAATTCCAGCCTTCGTCACGTTCAGGAATCTGCCGCTGCTCCGTTTCTGCTGCACCTGGTCCTGATCTCATTGGAAGAAACTATAAATCGCCTTTTCACCATCTGCTGAAAAAAAATTTTAATGATTTTTTTTTCTCACTCTCGAACCAAACAAGTCTAATTTTGCTTTAACAGAGGTGTTACCCACCATCTCCAGCCCTGAGGAGGTCTCCTCATTTTCTCTCGCTCCCACATGTTGCTTGATGACTTGTCGTCCCCCCCCCCCCCCCGACTTTTTACTGAAGGACCAGACAAACAATTACAGAGTTAAAATCTGAATCTTTTCATTGAGTCAGTTAAATGATTCATTCAGTGATTAGAGCTCTTCTGACACATACAGAAGAGGTTCTGGCTCTAAATCTGGTCAAGGTTCCTTGGCGTGTTCCTGATATTGTTCTTGCTTTAGAAATGCTTTTATTCCTTTTGTTTTGTTCTTGTTTGTGCTTTAGATTTGGCTGTAATTATGATCCTTGTTCTAATCTCCATGTTCTTCTACTTATCCTCCTTCTAGTTTATATGTTGCTTCTGAATCTATTTCTTATTCGCGCTCTCGATCTGACTGTTGTACGGAGTTTGGCTTTAGTTTTCGCTTCTAAGTCCTCCTCGTTCCTAGTCCTGGTTCTTTCTTGCTCTAGAATCGTTTTGACTGTATTTTGGCTCTCGTCCTTGCTTGACATTTCTGGTTTTGGATGTGGATGTTATGTTCTTTATGTTCTTTATGTTCTCCTTCTTGCTTTAGCTTTGGTCCTTTTTTCTGGTGTTGGTTCTGGTTCTGCACTTCATCAGTTCTTACTCACTTACTTCTGGTGTTTGAGCACAGTGGACGTCCTGTCAGTAGGTTCTCGGATCTCATCCGAAAGTCTGAAGTATTTTTGTGGTTTCTTCTGGAAGATTCTCAGTTTGTCAGCCAGATCTGATCAAATGGAACGATGATTTTTTTTTCCCTTCGGCTTCTCACACGGAGGAGACGAGCCGCCGCACTTCCGATCTCTTTGTGGTTCGATGGATTTCTTCCCTTCACGCTCTTGTCACGATTTTAACATATTAACAGTAATTCCGTCTCGCGCTTTTCTGAATCGCTCGCATTCCCAGGATTCACTTTTCCTGAGGAAACGTCAGAAGCCTTTGTGCGGCGCTGAGGCCATTTTAAACCCCGCTTAGCTCCGGCTAATGGATGGCGCGGATGACAGAAGCGGTTGCAGTGTGTCAAGGGCCTCGCTTATGATTAATGGCTAGTCATAACTGAGGGATGAAGAGCGTTAGCGATATGCTAGCAACATGCGTCTTATTTCTCTGTTTCAGGAAAAGTGGCATCGCGGGAATCTTTTTTTTTTTTGCTTCTCAGAGTTTTGTGTCATTTCTGCCATCGAACTTTAGATTGAGTAAAGCTCACGTTACACCGGCGCTTGCTGAACGGAGCCTGAGCCTGAGCGCTGCTCCACCTAACAGGTTCTTTTCAGAATCGACACTAACACGAGCTTTTCTGATCCTGGCTAATAAATTATTAGTACCTTTTTAATAAACGTTTATTAACATGGTATTTAGCCATAATTACTTTTGAGAGCTTTCAGAGACAAACTTGATCTAAAACATTGTTCTGGCTTCACGTCTAGTTTTGTTGTTTGTTCTGGTTTATAGTTTCATTCTGGTTCTTGCTCTAGAACAAGGGTTTGTGTTCTTTTGGTTCTGGATCTGGTTCTTGCTCTGATTTCTTTCTTCTTATGGATTTATTACTGGTTCCTGTTCTGGTTCTCGAATCTGTTCATCGCTCTGGTTTTGATTTTTCTGCTGGTTCTCGTTGTTGCTCTTCATCTAGCTGTCTAGCGTTCCTCATCCATCTCTTTAACCGTGATCCTGCTTCTGGCTTTGTAGTTCACACTTGCTCTAGAACCTGGTTTTATTTTGGGTCGTGGCTCTCATTTGGTTCTGATCTGGCTCTTAGGATTTTGCTTCTATTATCGATATTTTGGTTCCGGTTCTTTAATTTGGTTAAAATGTAATAAATTGGTTCTGGTTCTTCTCCTGAACTGTCTGTTCATCCGGGACTGTGGTTCTTGCTCTAGGACTTATTTCTGATTTATGGCTGTGTGTGTGTGTGTGATTATTGCTGACCTCTGACTAAAAGGTTAAATCTGGTTGGATCTGGTAGCTCATCAGCTTCTGTTGGCCCTTAAGGTCATACCAAAAGAGTGTGTGTGTGTGTGAGATCATAGTAGAAACCAGGCAGAGAATATCTTAATGGCCTGCTTTAATCAGAGTGCAGGAGTTGAGGTAGAGGTCAGGTCAGCGCTCTCTCTCTTTCTCTCTCGCGTGCGTGTGTGTGTGTGTGTGTGTGTGTGTGTGTGAGAGTGAGTGTGTGTGTGAGAGAGTGTGTGTGAACCACATAATCGTGCTGAAGTACCATGGTTCACCTCGCAGAACCTCATTCCTACTTCTAAAGTCTGGGAGGTCTGTGCAATCTGGAAAAAAGAGAAGGTCAAGCCAAGAGGAACTGTGTTTTACAAAAATGTGTGTTTTATTCTTTTTACCTTCAGATGGATCGTGTTATGTGTGTGTGTGTGTGTGTGTGTGTGTGTGTGTGTGTGTGTGTGTGCACTCCCTTCTTCACTGTCTTTTTCATGGGAACGTTTACAAAAAATTCACTATCAAAGTGAGCTAAAAATTATGTGAAGAACAAAACACAGTACAACAATGCTCTGTTCAATCACACACACACACACACACACACACACACACACACACACTCTCAGCCTGTTGTGTATCAAAGTGATTGCGGTGTGTTTGAGGTAAAGCAGCGTTGTGTCTGAATGTAGCTGCTGATTTTCAGCGTGGATCTGCTTGTGGCCCATAAAGACCTGTGGAAGCGAACAGACACACTGCAGAACCTGTTCTCCTTCAGGTTCTCTTTTGTGAGATGAACTTTGGTTCTGTTCCTCATTCAGCTGGAGGTTAATTGGGTAGCTTCCTGACTGTAGGTTTAGTTTTTGTTCTGGTGGTTCTGTATCACGTTCAGGTTTGAATCGTTGTTCTGCTCAAAGTTCTCGTTCTAGTTCTCGTTCCTCACCTGATTCCCCTTATTCCGGATGTGACTCCGAGGCACATTCTGGTCCTTGTTCTTAATCTTTCTGTACATTCAGCTCCTCATTCTGGTTTAGATGTTCTCACTTCTATTGTACTTCTGGTTCTCGCTTTCTGTTCTTTAATTGGTGGATGGTTTTAGATGGATGGATGGTTTTGTGCAGTAGCGTTGGGCCTTAATTCTGGTTTCTGCTCCTGTTCTGGTTCTCATCTTCCCACCGTTTCAGGTTCTTCTTCTGATTCCAGCTGCTTCTCATTTTGATTATTTGATCTTTTACCGATTTAGCGTTCTCTTTGTTCTGGTTGTGGTTCTGCTTCATTTGGTGTTGGTTTCATTCTCTGGTCTTGTTTTAGAGTAAGTGAGGTCACATAGCGGGTTTGTAGAACCTGCTGGTATTACGAGTGATGTTCTACCTGAGACCTGGTGCTCTGCTCCGCTTGGAATGAAAGCACCTTGAAGCTTTGGTGAGCTGACGGGTTCTCAGCAGTGACTCACTGGAGAACCGAGGCCTCGCTCTGAACTGTCTTAGTGTGGGCTCGAGGAACGGGAGGAGCTCCGTGTGTGTGTGTGTGTGTGTGTGTGTGTGTTTTTAAAAAGAGTTGGATTGTTTTAATTCTTTCCTAAACTTGACTTCCCTTCATACAAAGCCCTTTGAGATGCATCTGGAAGGAATATTGTTCCCCGGACCGTACGGAACAGAGCTCTAGCTGTTGTTCTGGGGAGGAAACGTCACCTAGAACAGTGCTCTCAAAGTCAGCAAACCCCATTAAGAGGAAATGACTTTATTCCCACGACGGTGTGGAACGTGAACATGTGGAATCCAGCATTCTTCTGCTGCTCCTTCTGCTTCTCTTTTTCTCCTTCTTCAAATGGACGTGTCACTTCACCGCTCTCTTAGTTCTGCCCCGGCAGCAGAACCGGGTCGGGGTAATAAGGAGAACGCGTGTGATGGACATTCTGCTGGTTATGATTTTATTTTATTAACTGATCCTGCAGGTTGTTGTGCTTTCAGCTCGCCGCACTCTTCTGTTACACTTCGTATGTTCAATAAAACTCACGCGGTTCTCGTTGGTTCTTGTGTCTCGGTGGTGCGAAGAACGTCAATGCAGCAGCATCGCTGGCTCGGCCGCTCGTCCACCACGTCCTCAGCGTGAGGTTCTGGTTCTGCTCATCGTCCTGCTCTCGGTTCCAGTTTGACTTTATTGTTAGTTCTGGTTTTGCTTCTGTTCCACATTCTTGTCTTTGGTCCAGTTTTGGGTCTGGTTCTGGTTCTCATCTTCCTCTGGAGTTTGGCTGCGGGTTTTGTTTACGGTTCTGTCTTGTTCGGGTCGATAGTTTAGTTTTTTTTTATCTGTTTTCGCTTCTTGGGGCTGGATCTAGTTTTGGTGCTCGCTCTGATTCCGACTTTTGTTCTTTGTTACTTTGACGTTTCGTTTCTGATTGTGGTTTTTCCTTCGTGTTGCTGGTGTGATTTTGGTTCTGGTTCTGTTTTTTTTTTTTTTTTTTAAATTTATATTCTGGTTTTGTTTCTTTGGCCTAGTTCTGGTTCTGTATCATTGAGACTAATAATTATGTTGTGAGGTCGGTTCTGGTTCTGGTTCTGGTTCTCACATTGGTGGGTTTTTTCTCTTTTTATTCTGGCTCACTCTTGTTCTTGATGTTCCAGTTTGGTTCTGGTTTTGTATTTTGGGCCTGTTTTCAGTTCTGATTCTCAGTTGTGTTCTGGTTCTTGAATTCAGATTCACTCATCTTCTACCGCTTATCCGAACTTCTCGGGTCACGGGGAGCCTGTGCCTATCTCAGGCGTCATCGGGCATCGAGGCAGGATACACCCTGGACGGAGTGCCAACCCATCACAGGGCACACACGCTCTCATTCACTCACACACACACACACTACGGACAATTTACCAGAGATGCCAATCAACCTACCATGCATGTCTTTGGACCGGGGGAGGAAACCGGAGTACCCGGAGGAAACCCCCAAGGCACGGGGAAACTCCACACACACAAGGTGGAGGCGGGAATCGAACCCCGACCCTGGAGGTGTGAGGCAAACGTGCTAACCACTAAGCCACCGTGTCCCACTTCAGATTCAGAAATCTTTATAATTAAGATTACCTTTGGAGGTCTTCAGCGGTCGACTGCATCATGTGACTGTGTTGTGGAGGAAGCGCAGGTAGCAGGGGAGGTGAAAGTCTGTGTGCATGCTTGACTTTAAACCCAGTTAAACTGTATTGGCAGTGACTGTTAGCGGTTAGCTGTCAGGAGAGCCGCCAAAAGTGCGGCGTCAGTCTGTTATTTATTTATAACACGTTACAGAAGAACGAATTCCGGCACTGATCATGTTTACAAGTTCTCACGTCCGATGTTCCGGTGCATCGGATCCGGACTCTTAAAATAGCGCAGTCCCGACTATTAATTCGTAAAGCCGCTAAAAGGTAGCAATTAGCATCGAGTTCCGAGCATGCTAAACATGCTAAACACACGTAAACATGCCTGAGTGCTCGCATGTGGCTGTTTGCTTTTACAACACAAGGAAAGAATGACAAGAGAAACAAATCCTCTGGTCTGGGTTCTTGTGATTCATAAGTTCTGTGCTGCGGGGCGAGGTCGGGGATTTTAATCCCGCTATGTTTTGCGCTTCACAGCTGTAAAGCGTTATGAAAGCGTTCGGCGCTAATCGACGCCAGAAATCCACCACATTGCTAATAGAAACTGTAAACTGACTAATCTCAACGTTTACGTCTTCTAGAACGTCCTCTCCGTGTTCGGCTCGTTTCGGCATCAAAAATAAACGCAGACGAGGCGATCACGCAGGCCAGAGTCTGGGGCTTCGCATTAACACTTTACCTCCAAGCAGAAGGCTTGGTCTGGTCTAGATGATTCTCCTGTTCTGTTCCTTTGTTTTGAAGAATAAAACAGAAGAATACCACAGCAGAGGAACCGGGCTGAGGAGAACCCCAGGAGAGGAACAGAGTGAAGCAGAAGATGGGACCAGACAAACAGGAACAGGGAGAGAACGGAGCAGAACACGGATCACAGGAACCAAACAGAACATGGAAGAAGATGAGAATTAAACGGGGCAGAAAAGGAAAACAAAACAACAGCTGAGCAGCACATGAAGATGGAGAAGATGGAAGAGGAATCTGTACCCTGCACCGTTTTAGACTGCGGTCTGAGTCACAGAGAACCCGGTCTCATAATCCTGTTCACCGCATGACAAAAACCACAAACATCTGAGACGCTTCTGGTGTAGCGGACGGTGCCGCTGCAGGGCGGGGTGGTGTGTAGAGGACGGAAGAAGTGCAGTTTGTTAGTTTGGTCACCGAGGGGAGACAAATCCTGACACACGGCCTCCTCGAGTCTCAGAGTAGGTTCTGTAGGGGAATTCCATTACATGCACAGGCATCCAGGAGAACCTGGTTCTCACAGTTCCTCATCTCGTCATTCTCTCCTCCTCGTTTCATTATCACCAAACGCTTGCAAAGTGGAGCACTGGAACAGAACCGAGCAGAACTCAGGACCAGAACAAGGCAGAACCTCCTGGAATCCTGGAACAGTGCGACATGGAACATGGAGGAAAAAAGCAAACAGAACAAACAGAGCAGAAGACAAGAACAAAACACTGGAACTTCTGCAATTTAGAACGTTCTGCTGTGTCACTCACACGGGTTCTCTACAACACACTGAGAACACTTTATCTGACTGAGACCTCAGTGCTGTGTGTGTGTGTGTGTGTGTGTGTGTGTGTGTGTGTGTGTGTGTGTGTGTGTGAAGAAGAGGAGAAGGTTAAATACAGTGGGTGATTCTCTCTCTGTCTCTCTGTCTGTATCTCTCTCTGTTCCCCCCCCCCCTTTTTCTTCTGTCCTCCAATCTCACCACCTGTTTTTACTACTGAGACCTGAATCACCCCCCAATGTCCCTGCTGTAATAATAAACACCCAGCGTTTTATCTCAGGGCTGTTTAGAGCAGTGCAGACACACACACACACACACACACACACACACACACACACACACACACACACACACACACACACACAGCTGCAGCTGGTGGACAGAGAAAGAAGCAAAAGCGTGAAGGCCTGAGAGACTACTGAAGTAAAAAACTGAAGGAATGACCACAGAACATGGAGCTGCTTTACATCACGAGAACAGCAGGGAGGGGCTGAGCAGAACCCAGCAGAACCCAGCAGAACCCAGGAGCATTTAGACACCAGACTCATTTCTGTCTCTCAAGTTCTCCTTTGTTTCTTTACGGTTCTTTTTTGGCGAACAGAAGGAACAGGAGGGATGGAGGAAGGACGGAGCTGTAAGGAACCAGTAGGGAACCGAGGTTCTCTCCCATCTGAGTGTGGTGAATGTGTTCCAACACCTGGCTCACATCGGAGACAGGAAGCAGTAGAGAGTGTTCCTCAAATGTGTTTGTGCTGAGGTAAACAACAGGCTGCATGCACACACACAAGCACGTACACACACACACGAACGTATACACACACACATGGAAGCCATGTTTGAAAGTCTGGCTGCTGCAAGAAAGCCCATGTGACACTTTTTATTTCTCTCTCTCTCTCTCACTCACTCACTCACTCACACACAAATCAGCCAGTAGATGTAGTTTACTGGTGATTCAGTGTTCAGAACCTCGTAGTCAGAAGTTTAACAATCAGGACAATTCTTCAAAACAAAAGATAACAGGCAGAAAAAAAAATGGCATCCGGTGCATGAATGTGTGTCTGCATTGGAGCTTCCTGTTTAAATGCTCTGTCTCTCTCACACACACACTCACACACACACACACACACGCGCACACACACACACACACAGACATATTACATATACAGTCCTGCACACTTCCTAAACAGTGTTTCCACTGAACATAGCTTGAGAATTATTCAGCTACAGAGAGAGAGAGAGAGAGAGAGAGTTACAGAAACATCATGGAGAAGATGATGACGATGACAAGGATGAGGAAGATCAGTATGATGATAATGATGAGGTTGACAATGAGGGTTATTGGGGATGGATGTAATGGAGATGAGGGTGAGGATGAGGAAGAGGATGATCAGGATGATTTCGACTGGAATGTAGAGTGATGTGGTGCGGGGATCTCCACATGCACGTGCTGGATTAGCAAATGGAAACAGCAGCACACAGAACGAGTGTGTGTGTGTGTGTGTGTGTGTGTGTGTGTGTGTGTGTGTGAGAGAGAGAGAGTGAAATGTACAGCAGCCAAGAGAATGCAGTCCTCTTGAAACCTCCTGAAACTGGCAGGCCGTCTCTCTCTCTCTCTCTCTCTCTCTCTCTCTCCTCTCTCACCCTCGCTCCAGGTTTTATGAGGTCTGACTGATTAAACGTGAGCGAGCCGTTGGGTTTTTATGACCTCCTTTAAAACAAACACCATCCCTTAATCTGTGACTGAACGTGTGGTGGTTCTTGTGGTCTTGTGGAGCTGCAGGGTTTTCCAGCGCGAGTCTCCGGGTTTCCCTCGAAGACCAGCCGTGTCTCAGAGATGCTTTTCTAAACCAATCAATAATCAGCGAGAGCCTCAAGAAAGAGCCGCCGGAGCAGAAACGAGCTGAATGATTTTTATTACGTCTGCTGGTGCGGCCGAGGATTTCCCCCAGAAGCCTAAAGAAGCGAGTGGAGCTGAACGGTGTGATTTATCAGCGCGAGTGTAAACGCTGATGGACTATTACATATTAATAACGATTTCGGTGCACTCGCTCGGCTTCACAGCCGCGCCGGAGACACGCAGGGACGGTTCTAGAGCCAGGACAACGTACACATGAATCACCGAATGAAACTCATCGTTCCACTTGGATTGCATGAGCTATTGGAAAAATAATTAGACGTGCAGTTGGACGAGTCACCGGATTAATAAGTGGACAGGGAATCTGTGTGGACTAATATTTAATCTAATAATTGGACTAATCTAGATGAAATAAATAAACTTAGACTACTAATGGGAATTAATTGGACAAGCAATTGGACTCGCTTGAATAATTAGAAATGTAATTGGACCACAAATTGGATTGATGATTGGACTGAGAATCAGACTGAACCCAGTGATTGAACTAATCATTGGATTTATAACCGGCATCTGTGTCTCTCTGTACTGAATCTCTCTCTGTACTGTCTCTCTGTACTGTCTCTCTGTACTGTCTCTCTGTACTGAATCTGTGTCTCTGTACTGAATCTGTGTCTCTGTACTGAATCTCTCTCTGTACTGAATCTCTCTCTGTACTGTCTCTCTGTACTGAATGTCTCTCTGTACTGAATCTCTCTGTGTACTGTCTCTCTGTACTGAATGTCTCTCTGTACTGAATCTCTCTGTGTACTGTCTCTCTGTACTGAATGTCTCTCTGTACTGAATCTGTGTCTCTGTACTGAATCTCTGTACTGAATCTGTGTCTCTGTACTGAATCTGTGTCTCTGTACTGAATCTCTCTCTGTACTGTCTCTGTGTACTGAATTTCTGTACTGAATCTCTCTGTGTACTGTCTCTGTGTACTGTCTCTGTGTACTGAATTTCTGTACTGAATCTCTCTGTGTACTGTCTCTGTGTACTGTCTCTCTGTACTGAATCTCTCTCTGTACTGAATCTCTCTCTGTACTGAATCTCTGTACTGAATCTCTCTGTGTACTGTCTCTCTGTACTGAATCTCTCTGTACTGAATCTCTCTCTGTACTGAATCTCTCTGTACTGAATCTGTGTCTCTGTACTGAATCTGTGTCTCTGTACTGAATCTCTCTCTGTACTGAATCTGTGTCTCTGTACTGAATCTCTGTACTGAATCTGTGTCTCTGTACTGAATCTCTTTCTGTACGAATCTCTTTGTGTACTGAATCTTTTTGTACTGAATCTCTTTCTGTGCACTAAATCTGTCTCTGTGTACTGAATCTCTCTGTACCGAAACTCTGTACTGAATCTCTGTGTACTGAATCTCTCTGCACTAAATCTTTGTCTGTGTACTGAATCTCTTTACTGAATCTCTTTCTGTGTACTGAATCTATCTGTGTACTGATTCGCTTTGTCTCTGTACTGAATCTCTCTCTCTGTACTGAATCTCTCTGTCTCTGTACTGAATCTCTCTGTACTGAATCTCTCTGTACTGAATCTCTCTGTCTCTGTACTGAATCTCTCTGTACTGAATCTCTCTGTCTCTGTACTGAATCTCTCTGTACTGAATCTCTCTCTGTACTGTACTGAATCTCTTTACAGAAGGCAGTTGTTGTTCATCCTCTACAGCAGCACACAGCAGCAACTCGTGTAAACGGAGCCTGAAGTGATTGACGCTAATTTCTGCAGTCGTTCCTGTATCGGCGTTCTTTACTGCTAACCTTTAAACAGCGCACACGTGACCCGAGACCGAGTGCGGCAGAACCCCGAAATAACCCGGAGTCCATCATAACACAAATTACGTCTTTGATAAATACGTGAATGGTCCATGAGACTGCGCTGTCATCCATCATCTCCAACACGCTCAGAATAGCAGCGCATTTCATCAGTGTCTGCCGTGTGGCCGGGGCTGGACCGGGGGTGGGGTGGGGGGCTGGCTGGCTGGACCGGCTCGAAAGAATTTGGTAGCACTTTAGTCCAGAACCGGAGTGATTAATAGAAATGTGTGTGTAAATACAGTGGGTGATTTTTCTCTCTCTCTCTCTTACACTCTCTCTCTCTCTCTCTCTCTCTCTCTCTCTCTCTGGACTAACAGAATGGAGATTAATTCTGTTTGTTTGGCTAATGGCTCTCAGTTCCAGCTCATTAATTCTGAGTTATAGATGACGGGAGAAACGGGAAACGTGCGAGCGGCGCATCGAAGCTTCGGCTGCTGATTATCAGCCACTGAGTCGTTCGTATAAAACACACAGAGTTTCATCCATGTTCTATCAATACAGATTTATTTATCTTGTTATTATTATTATAATAAAGTATTGGCACCCACAGGCTCCTTGATGGTGTGATGAAGCGTCACTGTCGAAGTCCCTGAATGACTTGTTCCTCTCACTACCTTATTGTTCCTGTCTCCTGAACGCCGTTACAGAGCGCTCACACTGGAGACTCCTTCCATGAATGTACAATTCCGGCTGTTTACCATCTCACACACATTTTATACCTATATTTTATTTTCCCAGCCGTAAGTGCCATCACTTCCTCCACTGCTAACTCTAAGCAAAAGCCCCAGCCCTCATTTTTAGCCCTGACCCTCACAGTTACCCCCCAATCTTTAGGATCATTTCTCATAAACGACTTCCATGTAAATGTGAGCATGAATTCAGTCCCAGGTCGTGTCTGGCTCTGTGTGGTCCACAGGTCTCTTTCAAAATCCCCTCGCTGTGGAGTCTTTATCTCGTGACCCTTATCTCCAATCTTAACTGGATGGAAATGTAGCATTGACGGCTCCCAGTCGCCGGTCTGTAGTAGAAATGCGGCGATTAGTCGCGCTTGCGCGCCCATTAGCTCTCAATGAGGAGACGTGGCACACGGCAGCGTGTAAAATTCACGCCGTGATTTCTATCAGCACCACTTTCCACATTACCACCAGGAATTATCAACCCCAAGGGCAATTCTCACATTTACCCTCGGCCTCCTCTTGCGTCCGAGCTGGAAAACGAAGTGCAGCCTGAAAGTTTACGTTACACTCGTCTCAGAGACGCGGAGATGTTTGAGTGCTTTAACTCTGCCTTAACACACCTTTCAGATGAGCTGTGTGTGTGTGTGTGTGTGTGTGTGTGTGTGCTGTGAATGAAATCCAAACTGTTGTAAAGTTACTGCGTGGAGCTAACCTGCTGTAAAGTGACATGGTGGAGCTAACCTGCTGTATAGTTTACTGGGCGGAGCTAACCTGCTGTATAGTTTACTGGGCGGAGCTAACCTGCTGTATAGTTTACTGGGCGGAGCTAACCTGGTGTAAAGTGACTGGGCGGAGCTAGCCTGGTGTAAAGTGACTGGGCGGAGCTAGCCTGGTGTAAAGTGACTGGGTGGAGCTAGCCTGCTGTAAAGTTTACTGGGTGGAGCTAGCCTGCTGTATAGTTTACTGGGTGGAGCTAACCTGGTGTAAAGTGACATGGCGGAGCTAACCTGCTGTATAGTTTACTGGGCGGAGCTAACCTGCTGTATAGTTTACTGGGCGGAGCTAACCTAGTGTAAAGTGACTGGGCGGAGCTAGCCTGGTGTAAAGTTTACTGGGTGGAGCTAACCTGCTGTATAGTTTACTGGGCAGAGCTAACCTGCTGTATAGTTTACTGGGCAGAGCTAACCTGCTGTATAGTTTACTGGGCAGAGCTAACCTGCTGTATAGTTTACTGGGCAGAGCTAACCTGCTGTATAGTTTACTGGGCAGAGCTAACCTGCTGTAAAGTGACTGGGCGGAGCTAGCCTGGTGTAAAGTGACTGGGCGGAGCTAGCCTGGTGTAAAGTGACTGGGTGGAGCTAGCCTGCTGTAAAGTTTACTGGGTGGAGCTAGCCTGCTGTATAGTTTACTGGGTGGAGCTAACCTGGTGTAAAGTGACATGGCGGAGCTAACCTGCTGTATAGTTTACTGGGCGGAGCTAACCTAGTGTAAAGTGACTGGGCGGAGCTAGCCTGGTGTAAAGTGACTGGGCGGAGCTAGCCTGGTGTAAAGTTTACTGGGTGGAGCTAACCTGCTGTAAAGTGACTGGGCAGAGCTAACCTGCTGTATAGTTTACTGGGCGGAGCTAACCTGCTGTATAGTTTACTGGGCGGAGCTAACCTGCTGTATAGTTTACTGGGCGGAGCTAACCTGCTGTATAGTTTACTGGGCGGAGCTAACCTGCTGTATAGTTTACTGGATGGAGCTAACCTGGTGTAAAGTGACATGGCGGAGCTAATCTGCTGTAAAGTGACTGGGCGGAGCTAATCTGCTGTATAGTTTACTGGGCGGAGCCAACCTGCTGTATAGTTTACTGGATGGAGCTAATCTGCTGTAAAGTGACTGGGCGGAGCTAATCTGCTGTAAAGTGACTGGGTGGAGCTAATCTGCTGTATAGTTTACTGGGCGGAGCTAACCTGCTGTATAGTTTACTGGATGGAGCTAATCTGCTGTAAAGTGACTGGGCGGAGCTAACCTGCTGTAAAGTGACTGGGCGGAGCTAATCTGCTGTAAAGTGACTGGGCGGAGCTAATCTGCTGTACAGTAAACGGATGGTGGTATGTGATTGATTTGAAGAAACTCAATACAAATGGCAGGTTATTATTATTTTTTAAATAAGTTTATAATCTGTACGAAGCTCCTACGTCTATCGAGCACGTTTGTATTTCAGTTAATAAACATGTTGAAGTTGAACAGAATAATCGGTGATGAGGAAGTAGGATGTGGCTACTGTACAGGAGGTTCCAGGATCTGCTCTGCATCTGCAGACGATTTCTTCAGAAAGAGAAATGGAGACGTTCGCGCTCTGAAGTTAAGCCTCGAGCCGCCGATGGTCCATACGTCACGTCAGTAACCTCCTCTCTTTAAAGCGTTTCCAGTGTCGCTGCCCTCACCTCGACCTCACGCCGTGTGTTTGGAGAAAGACGTCTAAATACACAGACGTGGGGATTTTCAGGCGCTGATGAGGCCGGACACCTCAAGGCCGATCCTCAGATGCACAATTCGACGCTAATCAGCTTCGGTTTCGCTCGTGAACCTCACGTATAAACCTTCCAAATGCAGACCATCCGCTGCACCGTTCCCATCCGTTCACACACCTGCTCCACCAAACTTCTTTTGTTTCCAACTCCTCTTTTTCCCCTTCCCTTCCTGCCTCCGTGCAAAACACAGATCTGTGTTATTGAAGCACACGGCACGAATTCAGCAGGGTTTAAAAACATTTACCGTAGCTCCGCTTCTCAGCCGCAAACAGAACTGCGGCTTCCTTGGATTTGATGCTCGAACGGACGGCTTTGATCTGAGGCAGATGTTGCTCTGGCTCGAACCGTGGCTTTTTTCTTTTTTCTTAAACGAGAACAGTACGCGCGCACACACACACACACACACACACTCAGCAATTCCTTCCTGCCTTTCCACACCAGTTGCTTCTTCCTGGGTGGCGAACATGTGACATATCACAAACCCGCTCCTGAGGCGGCCGTGTCAGGAACCAGTCCGTCATTTCAAACCTTATTGGAGATGGTTTGAGGTAATAAATTATTTTGCTTTGAAGGAACATGCGGATCAATTTGGTAATGTTTTGAGGTTTCTGGGAGGATGACGAGGCTCTGGAAAGTCCTCAGCGAAACACTCAGATTTTCTCAGGAACGGCCCAGTGCGACTAAGACAAATGGCATTTAACAAACAAACTCCTCTGCGCTTTATGGTGTAACCCGGGAACCTGAGAAGGGAGACGTTTGTTCGGAAAACCTGGACGTCGGCTATACGGTCCAGCCGCAGCGTGTTACTGTGGCAACCGCCGCTTTCTGCTCCTTTTACCGAAGGGGAAAGGACACGCCATGTGACACGTCTGCTTGTAGCCGTCCCTTTATCTTTGTGTGATGTTTTTTCTTTTGGATTTGTGAGCTGATAGGAAACTGGACTAAATTGCTCAGTGATAAATAGAGATGTGAATTAACGCTCGTTACCCCACTCGACCCGGCACCGTGACGTACTGCCACCAGACGCAAACGTGCGAGAGTAAACAGACGCAGCGATCCACTTCAAAGCACCGGGATAAAAACTGGCAGGCGGTGAAATTCCACCAGTGGAGCTTCGTAACAGCTTTCCTGTGTACAGGAGTCTGCGTGGTGGTGTGGAGATTAAAGGTCATGAAGAGCTCAGTGGTTTTTAGGGTGATGGAAGTCAGTGTTAACGTTCCCATCAAGTCTTTAGATAATAAAGTGTGTGTGTGTGTGTGTGTGTGTGTCCGGTGTTGGCTGACCGACGATCCGCTGTGACAGAGTTGAGTTCATCCTTTGGGTTCATTTGTGCTTTGAGATCTTCAGTGTAGCTGATAAACCCTGAACATCTACTAAACCACAGGATGATCTGTGAGAAGGTGTTAAAGGTGACGTGTGTGTGTGTGTGTGTGTGTGTGTGTGTGTGTGTGTGTGTGTGTGTGTGTGGTTTTATAGCGAGTCTCCTACTGAGGACGTTTATTACAGTGTATAATCAACCTGCTCAATGATATCTACAAAGAGCTTAAACTATTGTGTTCATCACCTTCATCACCACCTTCATCAGAACCATCATCCTATTTGTTGTCACCTTTATTATCCTCATCAAATTCCACACCCTCCTCCTCCTCATCCATACCTTCATCACCATCATCGCCATCACAACCACCTTTATTATTATCGTCAACACCTTCATCATCGATCATCACTGTCGTCTTCATCATAATCATCGTCATATCATTATTCTGCCTTAGAGGTGATCGTGATCGTCATCATCGTTGTCACCATCTTCATCATCCCCTTGATGACGCAACAGTAGAGGTGTTGGTGAATATGGAGTGATTTCAACACTTGTGATAAGAATATAAACAAGAATTAAAAGCTAGACCATTAAAACGGTCTCTGATTAAAAATGGGGCAGTGTGTATTGTGTAACTCGACACGGAGTGTGTATTACACAAGCCCCGCCCCCACGGTCAAAAAAAAAAGGCAATCGTCTCCAGACCCCGAGCTCTAAAGTGCCTCAATCCACACGAACCACCTGTGAACCACTTTTCCTCGCTTGTTTGTGACGCCGCCGCAAACCGCATCCTTTACACTTCTCCCACTTTTTGGAGCCCAAAGGCCTCTTGATGTTTATGACGTTTTGTGGAGTGTTTTGTCATCTTATACTTTTATTTATATATATATATATTTTTTTTTTACGAGGATGATCTCCAAAGGACACGTCAAAAGCAGATCATCGCTCATAGTTCTATAGTGTAAGAAACGGCACATGGCGGCGGCGTGCGGCGGCGTAAGTGTAGCCAAGCGAGAGCGCAGTATATCACCAGAGTCCCAGATAAAAGTGATCCACGCTGCTGTAAAAACTTTTTCCTTTTAATTCAGTGAAATAAAGGAGCGTTGTTTTTGACGTCAGCAGCTGCCATGTTGCTTTTCGGGCGCTCGCTTTTAGAGGCCAAGTGAGGCGAGTGATTCTCTGGGTGAACCCGTCAGCGCCGATCCGGAGAAGGATCTGACAGTCCGTGGCTCGGCAGTGGAAGAATATTTTATTTCACTTTTCCATCTCCCCTCTGTGACAGCCAGCCTTTCCATCAGTCTCTCTCACTCCGTGACTCATTCTAACCCTGATCTGTTGCACGGGGTAAAAGTCCCATCTCAGTGGGGATGAGACATCATGTTGCACCATCATCCATTCCTCTCTTTCTCTCTCTCTCTCATGAGCTCATGAGCTCTTCTGGAACTGATAAGATGTGAGGTGGAGCGCGTGTCCGAGACGTCCTCGTCGGCATGTCCGTAAAATCAAACGGAGAAACAAGGTGTCACAAGTTTCTACACTTTCTTGGTAACCTGAGAGAAAACGGTCAGCTCAAGATGGCCAGCGTCTAGCGCAGGCTAATTTGTCCCGGACAGCCGTGAACTCGTCTAAACACACACCCGAGTGTCCTGACCTCGCACCCTGACCCTCTCGCTGCACCCAAAACACACACACAGCATTTCAAGAGCAAAGGCCTTGAAACACGATAAGAGCTTAGTGTGTATATAAGTAGGGGTGTGTGTGTGTGTGTGTGTGTGTGTGTGTGTGTGCACGTATAAATATATACATACGTAGGCGAGCATGTGGGAGGCTAAAAATGCACATCAAGGCTAACGGCATCCGTCAGCGAGCGCCGCTATCTATTAGCAGTTCACAAAGTTACTTTTAAAGCTAAAGCAGTGGAGACTCTCGGACTCGCCGCCGATCTGGACAGAGGTGAGGGACAGACAGAAGCCACATGGCTCATCGCTAATACAGCGACACCGTGCTGTTTAAACACGGACAGAGGAGCGTGCATCACATCTGTACACACGTTTCTGCTCCAGCACATTAACCAGGTTCCTGCAGTCCACATTAAAAACCTCTGCGCGTTACTGAGGAAGACGATTTCACAGCGTTTCAGTTCATGATCACACGATATTCAGGATTATTGTTATTATTGTGTTAATGAATGTGTGTGGGGGGGCACGGTGGCTTAGTGGTTAGCACGTTTGCCTCACACCTCCAGGGTTGGGGGTTCAATTCCCGCCTCCACCTTGTGTGTGTGGAGTTTGCATGTTCTCCCCGTGCCTCGGGGGTTTCCTCCCCCGGTCCAAAGACATGCATGGTAGGTTGATTGGCATCTCTTGAAAATTGTCCGTAGTGTGTGTGTGTGTGTGTAAGTGAGTGAATGAGAGTGTGTGTGCCCTGCGATGGGTTGGCACTCTGGGTACTCCGGTTTCCTCCCCCGGTCCAAAGACATGCATGGTAGGTTGATTGGCATCTCTGGAAAATTGTCCGTAGTGTGTGAGTGTGTGTGTGTGTGTGTGAATGAGAGTGTGTGTGTGCCCTGTGATGGGTTGGCACTCCGTCCAGGGTGTATCCTGCCTCGATGCCTGATGACGCCTGAGATAGGCACAGGCTCCCCGTGACCCGAGAAGTTCGGATAAGCGGTAGAAAATGAATGAATAAACTGTATGATTGTTGTCATGATGATGATGATGATGATGGACAAAAATCGTAATACTTAAAACAGTTCATTTACATCTGCCTTTTGTCACAGATGGAGAAGGTGGTGTAATCCTGATGTGTGTGTTGTGACTAGTCATATTGTGTATCTGTGTGAACTGATGCTAAACTCCTGAGACCTTTATGTACTGCTTTTATTGGCTAAGTAAAAACTATTTTGGACGATTATTCATCGGCGCATGATGGATGATTTCCGCTGACTTTTTTGGACCCCGGTGTCGGATCCGGAACTCTCCGGAACAGCAGGTTGCTATTAGTCTTCATACGGACGGTGATTTCTTTGCTGATGCATTTTTAGCAAGTGGAGGAAATTTGGTGTATAAAAAGAAATGCGAATTTAAGAGATTCGAGGTGTGGAGCCGTCGGTCCAGGATCCCGTTCGCCTGGTAGTCGGCCCGCGGTGACCCGGGTGTCACGTGACGCCGGCGGTGTCCACGGCCCGCTCCAAACCCACACCTGAGCGCTAGCTCTGAGCAGAGAGGCCGTTAGCGAGAGCGACGAGGTTTACATACACGGCGTGTAAATAATCGAGATCGTGTTGCCGTGACTACGCGTTGTCGTCTCTCTTCTGGCCTGAAGCAAAAACAAAAAGGAGTTTTCATTTCCATAAAGCATTAGCGAGAGCGGGAACACATGCGTGAAAACGAATCTGTTAAGATGGATATTCGGCTTGGCTCGCCGCTCCAGCTTCCATGCCATTACAAGACTCTCCACTTTTGCAGCACAAATGTTCCTCATTTTCTTGGCAGCCCGTGAGGAAACAGTGTGCTCCACTGAGCCTCGGAGATCCAGAGAGAGAAAAAAAACACACATAACTCACCGGGCCACAGCGTTTGCCGCGTTATTGGAGGTAATTGCAATTTCGCGGCCTTAGAAAAATATAATCAGTGTAATTACAAAAAAAATGAAAAAATAGCCATATTTTAATTGCTAGCAGGCTCGGTGGAGATGGAGAGATATCTCAGACGCTGTAGTGGTGGTGGTGGTGGTGGTGGGGATTTGTTTTCTCCTCAACACCACACAACGAGTCAGAACCTCGAGTCGGAGACCAGAACGAGACGCAGCGATCACGCCACCTCGGCCCGCATCCGGTTTACTCCGGAATCATCCACGCCATCCACACTAACTGAAAACCTCCAGTCACACGCTTGACCTCCTCCTTCACCACTCGTTCCTCTGCACTTCCCTCCTCCCAGTCTGTGTGGGGCACAAAATAGCACTCTATCTGATTCTACCACGTAGGTCTGGAGGCTGGGGAACACTCTCTCTCTCTCTCTCTCTCTCCCCCCTCTTCCTCTCTCTTTCTCACTTTCTGTCTCTCTCTTTAATCTCTCTCTTAGTCTCTCTCTCTCTCCATCTCACTCTCTCTCAGCTCCTGTCCTGCACAGGGGAACAAATTTATCAAGTGTTTGACCTTTAACCCCAATAAAAAAAATAGCAGAACATTTTAAAACACACACACACACACACACACACACACACACACACACACACACACACACACACGTATTTATACATACTGTACACACACACTATAATTGCGTGTAGAAGAAAGGAAGGGGAGCGAGAGGTTTGCAGATGATCACATTGCCTGGCTACTGTTCAGAAGAAGTTCAGCGCAGCAGCTTGGACATGTAATAACATGCGTCAGCGATATTAAAAACAAAAGCGGCGCTACCGCTGCTGCCCGGCTCGCTCTCTCTCAGTGTGTTTACATCGCCCGGCCCGTTCTCTCTCATTTAGCGCTCGGGAGTCGGGAGGGCAGCTGTCACATTTTTCAGCGTGTCCTAAGAGTTTGTGTAAACGCTGGGAATGTTTGTAGAGCATCGGTCAAAACCAAGAGAAGGAGAATTCCTCCACCTTCAAACCTCCAACCGCTTCACACTTGTTTAGATTCGGATATCTCATGAATCTGGTGCTAGCTTGCTAGCTGCTGCTGTAATCTCTGTGCTTTGTTCCCCCGAGCGGTCGAGCACGTCGTTATTGCTATCGCTGGAATAATAATTCTAATTTAGTCGCTAAAATCAGGAGCTCCTTTAACCGCACACAGTCTACTGAAAGTGTCAGAATGCGGTGCAGTGCTACATTAGCAATGTGTGAGATGACTAGCGTGAAGCTTTAGTAGTGGATCTGTTTGAGGGGATGGAGCAGGAAGGACGCATAAATCCCCGCCGCGTCATCCGTATAGGCCAAGGTGTAGACCAAGCAAGGGTTAAATCCCAGGTTGGGATTTTCCTCCAGCACACCGGCGCTCGGTCTGTCAGAATGTCGAAATGTCGACTCTTCTGAGCGTTAACGTTACTAAACTTTCTGGCAGCGTATCATTTCAGCCGGCGGTGTCTTGCCAGCGAGGCTGTGGAACTTTCACCTACATCAAAGCATTTCCTGTAACCTCCAATGCCATCTCCAGGATGTACGTGATCGGTTCGGTATTTCCAGTCCAACTCCAACAAATCTCACTCGGCCTAATCGAATCTTTAAGAAAGGATGGAAGCCGAGTGGACGGGAGGAGGAAGGTGGGAGAGGGGGTTCACCTTCATCACGCTTTTCCACAGGGTTTTAGCGGAGGGGTTTTCGCTGTGTGTTTTGCCTGAAGATAGAAAGCCAACTTCAGACTGTCAATCTGCCTTAAAGCCAACCTTGACATTCGCCGTCCCAAGTACTCGCCAAGAAGTTAATACGATACGGTGAGCCGAAGTGTAGGCCCTGACGCGGTGGACACGGATCCAGCCTCGCTCACATCTGAAGCGCATTTAGCGCATCTGAGAGCTCGTAAAACTGTAAAAGTGCAATCAGGGAGCCGCTGCTCCTCAGTGGCATTTCAGAGTAACCGTATCTCTCCTACCAGGCAGCGCTAATAGACTGCATGGACCGCGGAGGAGGATATTAAAGCCATGTGCAGGGAAACCCTTAGTTTAAATAACCTGTAATGGAACCCCTTAGCGGAAAAAAAAACCCTTTCTATTAAGCGCACTTAATCAAACGTTGGCTACCCTGCGCTGCCGAAGTGCTCCAGTGACTACTTAGATAGCGATGCTCGCCCATCGTCCTTGTTTAGTACCCAATAAGGCTTGTAATGTAATATTGGATCCATGTGGAGCCACGCTGGTTCAAATAAACCCGTAATGGAGGCCTTCACCGAATTACATCGCAGAGGAACTTTGTCTTTATTAAGTGTTCTAAACATCGAATCAAATGTTGGCTAAGTCACTTCCAAAGCACTGGCAAGAGCTAGCTCTGCTTTATTTCCTCAGGTCTGAGACAACGCTAGCTGATTTCACTCCTTTTATTAGCCATTTTTTTTAGAGACACAAATGAATGCAGTTCTACGGTATGTGAAATGAGAGCTGGACAAAATCGCTAGGTTCATTACGCTAGGTGCTTTCTCAGGGGAAACTTTATTTAAAGCTCAACGCTGCATAGTTTTCTTAATCTGTTTACAGTTTAAGTCCACAAAATAATTTAGTTCCTGTTCCTTTTAGCAGCATAGAAAAATCTCCTCGGTTCCTGAATATGGCATCAAAATTATTTACAGCTTTAATCCTTCTGCAAACTTTATATAAACATTTCCTCATAGAACAAAGTTCTCTACTGATTAGCATGCTACACACGTGTAACTGTTCTCTACCGATTAGCATGCTACACACGTGTAACTGTTCTCTACCGATTAGCATGCTACACGCGTGTAACTGTTCTCTACCGATTAGCATGCTACACGCGTGTAACTGTTCTCTACCGATTAGCATGCTACACGCGTGTAACTGTTCTCTACCGATTAGCATGCTACACGCGTGTAACTGTTCTCTACCGATTAGCATGCTACACGCGTGTAACTGTTCTCTACCGATTAGCATGCTACACGCGTGTAACTGTTCTCTACCGATTAGCATGCTACACGCGTGTAACTGTAATACCTCAGCACTTCCTTTTTTCCTGTTCGTATGCTAGCATGTACTGTGTGTATCGTGTTATTAGCCGGTAACGGCTTGTAAGCTAGCAGCAGCCGTAACGTTCCATAGAAGCCATGGATTTTGAATAAAAGCTTAGGCTAATATACTTATCGTTGTCTTTTTAGCTTCTGTCTATGCTAGCTTGTTTATATTTTGTTACTAGCGATTATTCCTTATTTTCAGGAGTATACCCTGAACAATAAACTCATAAATTACAATGCTAGCTCACGTATGTTAGAATTGGAATCATGTATTTAGCCAATAATGGCTACTTAACTAGTACCTGTTGAGTCTAACACTTGTTTGGTGCGCAGTAAGGCTTGTTACGCGATACTGAAGTCATGTGGCTCGAATTAAACCTCAGCTTATGTTCTTTAAGGTCAGGACTGTAAGGTAGGGAGGCCAGGAAGTTTCAGCGTTCCTGATGCTAGCGTTAGCATCTGATGAGCCTCTGCTTCAAGGTTCAGTGCTTGTGTCAAATGCAATTGGCCGAGCGAGTGGATGTGTGTTTAGGCTGGTCACGTTCCAAACCAGGACTTGTCCCCTTCGCTTTAGGAGCAGACGCCTGAGTCCTGATTGGGAACGGCAGCCGTTTCACAGACCGTTGGACGCTAGCGGAAAACATCCCTAGTCTCATAGTTGGAACAGAATAAAATGTGTGTGTGTGTGGGGGGGGAAACAAGACCGGGTTCTATAACACTAAACACACGGCTAACGTACCCAGTAGGAAGCTTGATTAGGTTCAAATTAGAGGAATTTTAGAAATCTAGAATTCCCGGAAGGAGCGACGTGGTCGTTCTTTGCTAATAAATGGAGGAAAGGCTCCGTGTACCTCTACTGACCTCTGTGACCTCTAACCATGCGAAGAATCCTGATGGAACCGTTCTTTGCTAACATAATATACTTGTTCTGCTGAGAGAATCCATAAAGGTTATGTACTGTAGAACCCTGAACACATGGTTTCACGACTAACAAAGAACTTTCAAGTCAACCCTTTAACCATATGAACCTTAACGCTGGGAGACTACTAAGGTTGAATCTAGAACCTTCAGAGGTCGTTTAACTCGTGTGAGTGAGTGGAGGAGCCTACAGCAATGTTCTGGAGGGATTTTCACACCCATCCGTTTCTGGAGTTTACTCAGAACGGTGCAGTAAAGAAACCACAGGAGAGGTCTGCAGACACAAAGCCTTGTTGCTGAGAGAGATGACTGAAAGATCGCTGTGACTCAGATATGATAGTGATGAGCAGAAAAGCATCTCGGATCTCAGAACACCACGGAGAACCCGGAGGCTGATGTGATACAACAGCCTGGTCCGAGGAGCCTGGATCTCTGATGAGGGACACAGATTGGGGTCAGGATTCCAACAGCTTCTAGTGGCTAACTTCCTGCATGATGATGATTCCCCATGTCACAAAGCAAAAGCCGCTCAAGCTAAGTACACGACCCGGACAGCGCGAGTCAGTTTTGACCCAGTATCTCACTGCTGTTCCTAATAAAGTGCTCCCTGAGTGTTGTGTATTTGTGAAAGTGTGGTTGCGTATTCAAACTTTCCGTAATCTCATCTTCCCTCTCGCTGATCGGTCTGGTGTTTTCTCAGCATTTTTTTTTTTCAATCTTCTCCGTGTTTGTGTTCGATGTCGGAACCTCCCCGGCGTGCCGACGCTCTGCCAGTCCGATCGGCTCCGGCGTTTCAGCTCGGGTCCTGCCAGCTCACCTTCCAATAAAAATATTGCCCTGGTTTTTGGTTTCAGAGTAAATACGATCTACCTGTGGCAGCTGCCATTGTGTTCGCTTGCTGCATTCGTCTTTCTTTCTTTCTTTCTTTCTTTCTTTCTTTCTTTTGTTAATGAGTCTCAGCTGCTTAATGGTGAACAGGTGGAACACGCTCCCTCACCGCCGACTCCCTTCTCCGAGACTCCTGGGTGAAAACAACACTAGAGCCGTCCAAATCCCGGAGAGACTTTACCCAAACACACACACACAATCTCACACACACACACAATCTCACACAAAATCACAACACACCCGAGTCTTTTACAGAAACAAGCATTTCCTTCGTTTCACTGTCATCACACATCACAGTGATCTTTGAATTCTGTCACTCTGATTGGTCAGAAGGCGTCGATCCTCAGAACAGACGATTTTGTTTGTTTTTAGAACAAAACCGATAGTTTTCTGGATGTCCCACAAAAATTACAATTAAAATTAATAAAAAAAAGTCTTTATCAGATTGCCGTGATGTAAGAGGAATAAAACACTGTTTTATCTTAGCATGACGGGACTTAAGGCTCTGGATCGGTGTATTATTATTTACTCTCGGTTAAAAACTGGACCCCTTCTGAGAGGAAACACGGGAGTTTTATTAACAGCAGCCTTGTAGTAAGCAAAGAACCCAAAACTACCCTGAGAAGGTTCTAGTCTTCAAGAGATGACTTGAATGCAGTAAACGTTGCCCAGTTTGTGGTCGAGTCATTTTTACTCGCTGACCAGTGAGTCGAGTGATGAGTCAACTAGCTGATCAGTCTCCTGAAGTTAACAGTAATCAGCTCGCAGTGCGGCGCTCCACGTGGCCGACGTTCGTTAAGTGAGAAGTCTGTGTACGGTATGACGTGATGAGTATAATCGGGTCAGAGACTCCGAGCTCGGGGCAGTGCGAGTGATGAAGGATGTCCGAGCGCGTTTCAGGGTCAGCCTGTCCGATCTCACCCGATTAGATAGGTGACGGCCGAGCGCTTCCCCCTCACCCACAGCAGATAACAGATTCTATTTACATTTTAGTTTAAAAGGCGACAATAAGTGCAAAAAAACCTCTTCTTCTCCTTCTTTTACCGGCAGTGAACAGTAACGACACGCGAGCGGGAATCGGACGTGGTCTGTACAGCTAGCTGGTTATATCACTAGTCGTGAGTAATAAGCAGCGTTTTCCGACTGTGGTTGTAACGAGGTGTCGTCCGGTAGCCTGGCAAGTTTTTCTCTA
>NC_062521.1:899467-911967 GCF_022655615.1 Tachysurus fulvidraco
TCTTTGTGTGTTAGTGTGTGTGTGTGTCCATTTGTGTGTGTGTGTGTGTGTGTGTCTGTGTGTGTGTTTTCATGTGTGTATCTGCGGCATGTCCCAGACCACACACTGTATGATCGGACATCTAAACGTTCTCACTGTGACTGTATACGGGACGTGTCCCAAACCAAACAAAATACTCACTATGTAGTCCAGAGCGGTCATGTCCCAAACCACACACCCTGTACACTATTCTTACAGGTTATAAAATTTTTAGACCTTTTTTAAGCACAATTAATATTTTTTTTGTATCTTCACCCAAACGGCACATAAACATCACCACGATCGTCTCACCATCCTCAGTACACTGTGGGAGCTGTCCCAAATTATTTACCATATTCCACTTTGTATGTCTACATAGAAATGCTATCTCCAGTGTTCAGTTGTGGGCGTGTCCCAAACCACACACCCTGGTAACAATACAAGCCACATAAACACCATCCTGAGTGTCTAACAGTAGGTTTGTCCCAAACCACACACCATATACACTAAATAGTGCATTTCAGATGACTCACTAGGACTCTATTGTGGACATGTCCCAAACCACAGGCAATGTAGTTCACATAAACACCGTCTAGTGTCTTGTGTCTTGTGGCAGGCGTGTCTGCAACCACACGAGGTACACAAAAGCTGCACATCTCACTGTGAATATGATGTGCACGTGTCCACAACACGCATCACAAGTGCCCTATGGAGAAGGAGCCCCAATCCACACACACCCTGTTCACTACATAGACCCTAATAAATGCCCTCCCAAGTACCCACTGCGGGTGTGTCCCAATCCACTAATAATCAGAAGGAGTTCATATAGGGGATGTGGTTACTAGATATAGTTCAGCGGATGTTGACTGTGTCTGGAAAACAAAACCTTCACTCTATAGGCCACACAAACAAGAGTACAGAGCTGGGCTCGTCCCAATCCTCTCTCTCTCTCTCTCTCTCTCTCTGTGCAATGAAAATACAGAATACATTCTTCGCGCCTTTCTTTGGAAGACGAATGATAACAACCGTGCTTTTATTAGCGCACTATGTAGTCATCGCAGTGTGGGTTCGGACGTTCCCTCACGTCTGTAAAGGGCAATTTTTGAACAGAGGTTTCCTTTAACTTTAATAATTAATAATGAAAGGGCAGTTTATCTGGATCTCGCCCACTTCAGCCAGGAGCCGAATCTAATACGGTTTATTTATTCCACTGAGTTGTTTAGTCTGTTCATCCCACTGCCGCTCGCTCTATTAACCAAATCTGCGTGTTTACCTCATGTGCTTTAGGGTAATTGCTTTTCTGGCAAATAAGCGACGACTAACGAGGGCTAGCGCGTACAGGCGCAGCTACGCTACACGAGTACACGCTCATATACAGTGATCAAGTCCAATATAACCAAGTCTGATACAAACGACAGCAAAATCCACTACTTCAATAACAAAAGTGTCGCTAAATGACAGGGAAACTTAAACAATCAGCCTAAAGTCGCTAATTACTCTGGCTAAAGATTCAGCTAGCTCAAAACGGATGAGGTGGAGTCACGGTGATGACGAAGACGAGATAAAGTGATCTAGGACGTCAGAATTTATCTCAGTCGTGACGTTGGGTTTAAAAAAAAAAGACTCCTGCAACTGCATCACAGCTGTGTCACATCAGATCATTCAAAATAAATCGCGCTTATTTCTTTTTGTTTACGTCTTTGGATTTAGCAGCTAATTGGGTGAGGATGTTGTCATGGTAACACTGAATTATATGCTGACAGGAATTTGCCTGCTCTTGAATGAATGAATGAATGAATATGTAAGAAAATGTAAATAGGATGCTAATAATCCTGCCTGCTAACATGAGTTATCTTGCTAGCAGTTCGCTAAACTGTTTTAAATGCCATGTTAGCAAAATAGGTTTATAATGTTGATGTTAATAAAGAATAAACACCAGGCTAATCAGCTATCATAAAGACCAACCATGAGCCGTGTGCTCTACACCTCGCCTTATTATAACGGTTATTTATCATTATCAGATAACCTAAGACACGTGCATGCTAGCGTAGCGTAGCGTAGCCTAGCCTGTCTGGGCCGTACCGTTTCGTACGTGTTTTAAACGGAGGACATGTTGGCTGCTCATCAGTAACCTCCGTCCTCTCAGATGTCTGACATGTTTTGAAACGTCCTCTAAACATCTCCGGAGGCCCTGAAAGGTTCTTGTTCTCTCTCGCTCTCCTCGGCAAATAAACAGGGATAAACAGACGCAGCGTGTGTGTCCGTTCTCTCTCCGCACCGAGCAGCCCGACCAAAGAGCCCTCGTTTCCACAGTTTGTGTTCGAGTTCTCGTAACACGACAACAAGGTTACGGAAAACGTATAAAAAAGCCGAACCGTAACAGAAACCAGAGTGGGACGCTTTCGTCTCGTTGTTTTTGCGGCCAGGTTTTTACGACTCTTTGTTGAGAGTTGATCCGATGCTAAATGCCGAGCTCTAAATCTCCAACATATGTTCAAAACCACACCTTATGCTCTATTTTGTGCTCTAGTTTCTAATCATGTTTCTGAGCCTAAGTCAGAACACTGTCTCTGAAATTCCACAGCACCTTGCAGTAAGACTCGTAGTGTACAAATAGTGCACTTAGCAGTGTGTAGGGACCAGAGATCAGGGAGTAGGGCACTATTTGAGACACAGGGCTCACGTACTGGGGCCGTCGTCATTAGTCTAACGTGGCCGCGTTCCAATGAGTCCCCACTGTGGGCCTGTCCCAAATCAGCCACATACAAATTTATACTCTATATAAATCACACAGGTCTCACACTCAAGAATCCACTGTTCATGTGTCCCACATCAAGGTGGAATCACTTCACCCACTCTATAGACCACTGAAAATGTCTTACCCTCGTGGATGTGTCCTAAACCAGCCAATCTCTTCACAATATAGGCCATCATACCCATCGTCAGTGTACTCTGGACGTGTTCCAAACCATCTCTCTCTAAGCTGGACAGGTCTAACAGTAACAGTGAAAGAAGGCGTCGCTTCGCCACTTCGGCATTTCAAACGGACTAATGTGCTGCTGTCCCCCAGGTCGTCTGTAGAGGACGGGCCACAGTCGAGAGGAGCCTCTAACGAAGTGTGGAGGCCAAAGTGATAGCTCTCAGAGCTCCTTTTGGCTCTTGCTGGCGATTACGAACCCGACAGTCCGCTCAGAAATCGTGGAGCCCTCGCCTCGGCTGATTGGATTTTAATTAGCCTCTCATTCACCATGACATATCCGTGCTGTTCAAATTCCCAGCAGCTAAACCAATCCATCCATGTCCCATTAACTCCCGGCTCTGATCCACTGCTCGACTTTCCGTTCCTTAAGGTGAACGATATTCCCAAGCCAAAACCGTGATGTTCCTGCCCTTAAGTCTGAGCTCAACCTGCTTAATGCTTAATGCTATGTTTTACATAAAGAGTGCACATGAACATGAATCAGATATTTTTAGGAAGCACAGAAAGACTGAGGCTGAGGCAGGCAGGCTGACTGACTGAGAGAGAGAGAGAGACTGACTGACTGACTGACTGACTGACTGACTGACTGAGAGAGAGACCGAATGACTGAGAGAGAGACCGAATGACTGACAGAGAGAGAGACAGACTGACTGACTGACTGACTGACTGAGAGAGAGACCGAATGACTGACAGAGAGAGAGACCGACTGACTGACTGACTGACTGACTGAGAGAGACCGACTGAATGACTGACTGACTTACTGACGGAGAGAGACCGACTCACTGACTGACTGACAGAGAGAGACCGACTGACTGACTGACTGACAGAGAGAGACCGACTGACTGACTGACTGACAGAGAGAGACCGACTCACTGACTGACTGACAGAGAGAGACCGACTGACTGACTGACTGACAGAGAGAGACCGACTGAATGAATGACTTTCAGAGAGAGAGACTGACTGACTTTCAGAGAGAGAGACTGACTGACTGACTGACGGAGAGAGACCGACTCACTGACTGACTGACAGAGAGAGACCGACTGACTGACTGACTTTCAGAGAGAGAGACTGACTGACTGACTTTCAGAGAGAGAGACTGACTGACTGACTGACAGAGAGAGACCGACTGAATGACTGACTGAGAGAATGACTCACTGATTGACAGACAGACAGAGAAAGAGATTCACTGACTGACTCACAGACAGACAGACAGACAGACAGACAGACAGGCTTAAACATTGCCTCAGTGTTTAGCTAATTTATGCTATGGGTTTTGACTTTCTAGTTGCATAGCAACAAGAAGTTTAGCTAGATGTATAAAGTTTTATAACTCTTGAAACACCTGTTATGATCGTAGCTAACATGGAAACGGTAATGTTTCATTAACCTTCATGTTAATTATTATTTTATTCATTTTATTTATACTGCTTTAATAGCTTTTAGAGCTCCTACAAACGTTGTGTTATTTTGTCTGGAACTTGTTTAGGGCAGAGTGAAAAAGATCAGTGAAATTCTTCTACAGGCCTCCAGTCTGTTGTGCCTCATAGTGAGGGGAGAAGGGTACATGCCTAGGGCCCTTTCACCATCCTCTAGGGACACTTCATTGCCTCAAGTCAGGGCAGAGGGCAGCGGGAGAGCAAACGCAGGCATCGTCCCAATCCAAAACCCCTCGAGTGTGCACTCCCCCGAGTGTGTGTTACATTAGTGTAGGTCACGCAGAAGGAGGAGAGGAAGGGGTGAGTGAGCAGAGCAGAGCACGCTACTGATTAACACACTCCATTAAATAGTGAAAACTAATCAACACTGTGTGTGTGTGTGTGTGTGTGTGTTCCCACTTATTTCCAAAGCACACTCTCCCTACACACTACACCCTCACTAAAGGGCATACTGAATTTGCAGTCTTTGGATTCCACTGTGACCAAGATGACAAGCGCGCGCACACACACGCACGCACACACACACACACACACACGCTGAGCAGTTAACTGGCTTCATTAAAACCCACTCGAGCATGAACATTAGGATAGTTATGACAATTAGGATAGTTACGGCTTTTTAGCGTTTTATCCTCAGGCTACTTTGCATTTAAGACTGGAGGAAAAAAAGTGCAGCGATTACACCAAAGCATGCTAATAATGCTAATAACGCCAATAACGCTAGCTGAAATGGAACCGCTAGTTTTCTCAATGCTATCGCTACAATCATCAGCGCTGTCAAAACACCACAGAGAGCTTTCTATCTGCCAATGAGGGCTGACGTGTGTGTGTGTGTGTGTGTGTGTGTTTTAGCGCTGTCACATGCTAGCATGCTGAACCTGAGACTACACACATGTTTGACCCAACGTAATCACATTCCTGAGTGCGCCATGATGAAAGGGAAAACTATAATGTGCACGGCTGTTTCCTTTAGCCAGGAGCAGAGGGGGACAAAACACACACACACACACACACACACACACACACACACACACAGCAGTCGTAATTAAGTTCCTGCGAATGGAGGTTGGTTTGGACAAACTGTGGCAGCGTGAACTCCCAGCGATACAAAGCAGAGATCTGTGAGGTTGACTGTATGACCTCAGGTTCTTTATTGTAAAGAAACAAAGAGCAGGCGTTTAGAGTCGTGGTGTTTTCAGCAGCGCTGTGGCTTCCACAAGAGGTGTGTGATGGTGTCAGTGTGTTTATATAAAATTGGTTTAGGTTTAATAGGACAGAAGTAAAAAAAAGAGGTACTGGTTGCTGGTGTGGTTGCTAGGATGTTACTGGGGTTGTTGCTATCTTTTTGTATGTGGTTGCTAGGGCGTTGCTCTAGTTTCCCATGTGGTTGCTAGGGTGCCGGGGCCGCTAGCAGTGAGGGGAGTGTTTGTGGGTGAGTAATTATACACAAACCTTTCCTGCTGTAATATTTAATGCTGCTGTTAGCATGTTAGCTAGTCAGCTAACAATAAAACAGCTAGCGCAAATGAGTTAGCATTGGCTTCATGTTTTTTGCTTTGTTTAACTTTCTGTACCTGTGTCTTACCCCAGAGTGATCTCCCATGGCGGTGATTTCCACAAGCTCGACCTCCATAGCAACCAGGCGTAGGGTGTCTTTTGATGTCCAAAACAAAACGCGATTTAACGCTTATGATGCACGTTTATCTGATGATAAAAACTCGTGCAGGAATGACTTCATGATCATACTGAAGCAATTTCACCAGTTTCAATTTGGTGTGTGTGTGTGTGTGTGTGTGATTGATACTGATTGGCCAAACAAATAAAAAAATAAAAAAATAAAAAGCACCTGCAACAAAATCATGTTTTGACTTCGTTCCACTGATCAGCGTCGGAGCTTTTCTGATATGGAGCGCTTTAAAAACGCACATTCCTGAAAGTGCCAGATCGGTATCAGGAGCCAAATCATATTATAGTGGAATAAAGATCCGTTTGAAGTGTGTGTGTGTGTGTGTGTGTGTGTGTGTGTGTGTGTTTGCATCTCTGTTGCACTATTAATGAACTCTGAAAATACTAACTTTTTATTAATGTGTGTGTGTGTGTGTGCGCGTGTGTGTGTGTGTGTGCAGGCTGGAGCTTTAGTTAGCAGAGGTGTATATGTTTCTGAGACCTGGCAACCCTGCTGTTGAGTGTGTACATCCGCAGTAACTGAGTGATCGATGGTGTGATTGTAGGTTAAAGTTCTGCTCTGATCAGAAGCTTGTAAGTTTAAACCCATAGCTGCTGTAGGTCTCCTCAGGACTTAGTGTGTTCTCATCAGCTCAGGTGAACATGGGGGCTTTTACTCCAACCCTTAATGGCGAGTTTTACTAACTATAATAAATTTACTTTTAGTTTTGGTTCATGTTTTGTTTGAGTGTTCGTCTAACTCTGTGTTTCAGATTGTTTTTGGCTGTGAGCGTGATCTCCCTCAGTGCCTGAGCTTTTGCACAACCCTCAAACCCCCTTCATTCCTTCAGCTCTTCTGTTACAGAACTCACAATTTCCACCCCTGTACCGGAAGTGGTTCGACCCGCCGCCCTTTTAGCTAAATGGTGGGTCGCTCGACTACAGGGTTTTTTATACCTGACCAAGCTGTGTGTCATAAAGGGCAGGAATTTCCTGACCAGCATCTCAGGAGCTGCTACAAACACTTTACATGTATAACCGAGTTGCTGCTTCACTCAAGAGCGTATGTGTGTGTGTGTGTGTGTGTGTGTGTGTGTGTGTGTGTGTGTGTATGTATCATATTTCAGTAATAAGTTTTCTTCCTTAGTGCAGAATGAAAGTCAGATGTTGGAGCAAGCACCTGTACGTATATACACACTCACACACACACACACTTGGTGTCCAATTCTTGTTGCTGCCTAGAAACAGTGTCCCACACAGCTTTACCTATGTGAATGGTGTAGGTTTAAAACATTACACAAGTTGTGTGTGACTCTGTGTGTGTGTGTGTGTGTGTGTGTGTGTGTGTGTGTGTGTGTGTGTGTGTGTGTGTGTGTGTGTGTGTTTGTGTATAAGAACGTTCAGCATTACCTGTTATAAATATGTTATTAACCTTTAATTAAGGGAAACTGTGTTCAGAACATAATTGTTTAAGACTGGACCATTAAGTACAGGAGGCTCTATTAGTGTGTGTGTGTGTGTGTGTGTGTGTGTGTGTGTGTGTGTGTGTGTGTGTGTGTGTGTGTGTGTGTGAGAATTACACACATAACAAAGTGATTATCAGAGTAAAGATGTCGCACATTTACAGCAATCGCTTTTAACAATATAATGAGAGAACTTCCGCTCTCAAAGCTCTACAGCAGGGAATTATGGGTATCCTGGTGACCTTCAACCTCTGTGGCCTTCTGCAAGAACACTACTTATCCCTCAGAGCAGAGGTCTGATCTCCTTTAGGGGTAATGAGAAAGAGAGAGAGAGCGAGAGACAGACAGACAGACAGACAGACAGACAGACAGGGGGAGAGAGAGACAGAGAGACAGACAGAGGGAGAGGGGGGGGGATTAAACCCTGGAGATAACAGTAAAGAACAAATATCCAGGGGAAACTTACAAACAAAATGTTAGAGTTTCACCGCAGTGATCAGGATAGAGATCTACTAATGAACATAATTATCCTCAAATGAAAGTAGTCAGTCATCACTGTGTTCAAACACACACACACACACACACACACACACACACACACACAGTGGAATCATGTGGCTCCAGGATGCAGCTGGACTGAACAAAATTATGTCAAGTGAGAGACTCCCGAACTCTGTGTGTGTGTGTGTGTGTGTGTGTGTGTGTGTGTGTGTGTGTGTGTGTGTGTGTGTGTGTGTGTGTGTGTGTGTGTGTGTGTGTGTGTGTGTGTGTGTGTTTCCTTGCCCTCATAATCAAAACATATAGTCTATAAAAGCAGCTCAGATACACACAGCACAGTCAGGCTCTTTTTGATGACGTCATCATGATCTTCCTCAGAACATTCCAGTAGTGTTTGACACTCAATGCTGAGGTCATCTGTCATCTTCTGTCTCCTCATGTCCTACAGTACAGAGTTGTGTTTAAAACCCACCGTGTGTAGGAAGCAGTGCGAGTGTTGCAGGTCCACACGCGAGCGTTTACGATAATGGCGGTGACACCGTGATCTGATCCTCACGTCTGAGTCTTTATCCAGGGTTTTAATCTCACTGGCTAACAAACGGGATAAAATAACATGAGATGTGTTTGAAATAAAGAATCAGTGTGTTCATGGATGCTATGCTAACAGCTAAACCGAGGACGCTATGCTAACAGCTAAAAACCGAGGACGCTATGCTAACAGCTAAAAACCGAGGACGCTATGCTAACAGCTAAACCGAGGACGCTATGCTAACAGCTAAAAACCGAGGACGCTATGCTAACAGCTAAAAACCGAGGACGCTATGCTAACAGCTAAAAACCGAGGACGCTATGCTAACAGCTAAACCGAGGACGCTATGCTAACAGCTAAACCGAGGACGCTATGCTAACAGCTAAACCGAGGCACTAGCTTTAAATCCAGATTTGAAACGAAATTGAATAATAATCGTTCTGAAAGGAAACAGAGGATAATGTTGATATTTTCCTGATATTCATGTTTGTTTGTCTTCAGCTTTCGTCAGATATTTTGATCAAAACAGTGAAGGTTTTAGTTTCTCGTGAACAAAATGAAGAGAACTCACAGGACAGGTGATGTAAATAAATATAGTTTTAATTTTGAGCCGTGATCTTGAAGCGCACTCGCTAAGCGCTCCGTTCCAGCTAGGCCGTTCCGGCCTCGGCTTCTGCCCCACAATAAGGGTAACATCAGGAACATTAGTGTTCGGAAGGGAAGAGCGGGATCTGGGTGTGGGATCTGGGAGCGGGATCTCGGTGTAGGATCTGGGAGCTGGAACTGGGAGCGGGATCTGGGTGTAGGATCTGGGAGCGGGATCTGGGTGTAGGATCTGGGAGCTGGAACTGGGAGCGGGATCTGGGTGTAGGATCTGGGAGCGGGATCTGGGAGCGGGATCTGGGAGCGGGAGCTGGGAGCAGGATCTGGGAGCTGGAGCTGGGAGCAGGATGTCGGAGCAGCGTCCAGCACGCTGATTGATACAGTTGTACAACACAGTCCTATCTGAGTGAGACAGACAGAAGATGGATCCTCCAGATCATTTATAAAATGTACTGGATACAAAAAGGCTTTTTTTCCTCACAGCCAGGCTGCGCTGTGTGTTTTTTTTCCTCCACCTCCTCCTCCATTTTATTTCATTTCAGCGAGTTGGCAGTGGAAAACGAATGTGTGTCATAGCGAGTGAATGTACAATAATCCCTCTCGCTCGCTCTCATTTACCAGGATAAATAATTGTTATCTTCATATTTTTCACATCTGAAATGTTATGTTTGAATTGGCCGGTGTTCTGGAAGCTTGTTGCGGTTAGGGGGAATATTTTCCCAAAAAAAGAAGACGAAGAAAAAAAAAGAGAAATGATATTTTGAGCGATTCTTCCAGCACGGAGGAGGAACGGTAGTTATGTAGGCTGGGGTTCGAGAGCACCGTCAACTTAACGAATGGTCATAACATGGCACGGCTCGGAGAAACAGTTCCACTCTGATAACTGTGGACCAGTCCTTGTTTTTTTAGCTAATTATAATGAAATAGCTCACAATGAGCCCAGGGCCGATTCGCCGGCAAACCAAACACCAAACAGTTTAAGGGTTTTTTTTGCACTCGACAGACATAAATATTTTCTTTTCAGTTATTGACAATAGAAATTATGCCCTGGCAGAACGTACGGCTGCAATCAGCTCGCTGCCTCATTATCAGAACCAGTTTTTTACGTTCACGTGGACCGGGTTATGATCACCGTCAGCGGGGGAGGGGGGGTTGATGTCAAAGCGCCGCTGTCATTACTCAATGCTCCACAGTGCTGCTCTGACTGATTCCTCTCATTTTTCCCTCCAAATGAAAATATTTGCTCCTGGACTTCCATCTCTCGCTGACGGGACGCAGAGTCGCTGTGATATTAATAGCTGCAGCCGTGGAGATACGAAGCAGAGCTGCTGAAACACTGCAGATTTATTTCTGCACTGCACCGTGTGTGTGTGTGTGTGTGTGTGTGTGTGTGTGTGTGTGTGTGTGTCTGTTCCGTTCCTGTACAGGCTCCACACTGTATGAATAGATGAGGAACTGTAGATGATCCTCCGCTCTTCACTCCTATTATCCAGGTTCAACATAAAAGATCTGACTCTGTGAAGAACAAGCAGTGAACACTGCAGGGTTCTAGATGTTGAGTCTACAGAGACCCTTTAATCCCCTGAAACAACCTAGAACCTCGCAAGGGGAAGCGCCTAGAACCCTTACGGCATAACAGACGCAGCACTGGAACCGTATTAAATTCGTTACTTTATTCTTGTGTCTGTAAATTGCAGTTCTGTGAAGTTCTACATAAAACCTGTAAGGCAGTGAAGACCAGGTGAAGGTTTTGCACATGAGCAGAAGGAAGAAAGAACTGAAATGTGGGTCATGTGACAGTGGTTGGGTTTTGATGATGTCATCATCTTGCTTCCTTAATGGTTCTTTAAGGGTTCTCAGTCCAGTCAAGTCTCAGCTGAGTTCTCTCTGAATCTCCCGGAATAAAACCTGTGGAATCTGTGAGAGTTAAAGTGTCCAGAGTTCCTGTGAAACTTCCTGAGATCATTTTAACCTCCTCGGTATTGTTTATGGATCTGTTGTGTTGATGCGGTGAAGATAAATGATCACGTAGTGAACAGAGCGCGATAATTAAGGAGGCTTTGGTTCTGGGTCATTGTGCAATCTCACGATCTTTATTCATTTAAAGTCCAACTAATAAAGTGTTGAATCGAAACAGCTACTAAAGATGACGTCACAAGCTGAACTCCCAGTGAACTTTTCCCCCAGCCGAGCCAAACAAAACCCCAAAGCCGTGGCGTGAGGCCCCGCCCACTCTCGATCAGTCAGGAATAAGGGAGGGGGGCGTATGGAGAAGGGGTTAGAGAGATAACGAGTCTCCGTATCGCTTTTGGCCGTAGCGAGATCTTTCCTTAAAGAGGAAAAAGGATGATGAGGATGATGATGATGTTCTTGTGTTCTGGATTTAATCAGAAGGTGTTGGTTTGTTTTCTGTAAAGCAGTGCAGCAGACAATCACATCTTTTTGTTAACGTGTTAATGTACCGTTTCCATAGCAACGGCAGCTTCACTTGGTCGTGTACAGAGAGACGCTCCACGTGAGTGGATTAAAGAAACGTGTGTAATGTTTTATATGGTGAGAGAGAAAGAAAGAGAGAGAGAGTGAGAGAGAAACAGAGAGAGAGAGAGAGAGAGAGAGAGAAACAGAGAGAGAGAGAGAGAGTGAGAGAGAGAGAAACAGAGAGAGAGTGAGAGAGAGAGAGAGAGAGAGAGAGAGAGAAAGAAAGAAAGAAAGGGGGGAGAGAGAGAAAGAAAGAGGGAGAGAGAAAGAAAGAAAGAAAGAAAGAGGGAGAGAGAGAGAAATAAAGAAAGAGGGAGAGAGAAAGAAAGAGCGAGAGAGAGAAAGAGAGAGAGAGAAAGAGTGAGAGAGAGAAATCTGTGCATCATCTCCACCTGCACGTCACACAGTAACATTGTTCTGTAACGAAAACCAAATAAATTTTGAAAAAGAACGTTAAACCTCGATTAAAGACGATCTTTCTCTTTTTAATTTAAAGTTAACTGTTCAATATCGTATCATTCGGTTATAATTCAAAAGCTTTAATGAGAAGTCATGTGTGTGTGTGTGTGTGTGTGTGTGTGTGTGTGTGTGTGTGTGTGTGTGTGTGTGTGTGTGTGCGTGCACCTTGTTCAAAGAAACTAGAAGTAATAAAAATAAATCTGAAGATTAATCAGTGTGATGTTAATTACCTCCATAAATTTACCCCCAGGACTTCCCCTGCATCCCAGAGCTGCGTTTACTTTTTCATCTTTCTTTTATTTCTCTCTGTTTGTGTTGGATGAACTCACACACTGCACTTTATTACACACTGTATACGTGGAGTAGGAAAA
>NC_062521.1:916967-936263 GCF_022655615.1 Tachysurus fulvidraco
TCTCACCTCACCGCGATGTCATCGTCCAGGTTCAGCAGCTAACAGGCTAACAGGAGCGATTAGCACGCTAAGTGTAAACACCTACGTAAATTGCGTGTGGACTGTGTGTTAGCATAAATATCTGTGTGTTAGCATAAATATCTCTGTAGCCTGTAGCCTGCATCAACATAAACCTTACCTGTGATTAGCCGAGTGTAGAAACGTCAGTGTTAATTAGCATAGATGATATTAACAGTCAAGTTAGCAGATGTTTTTGCACCGAGCTTTGTTTTAAATGATAGGGTTTTTTTTCCCTCAGTAATATTTGCTTTGTGTGCACCGGGTCGTTCTGTTCGGGTGATAAATCTCCACGAGATGAAAAGGTGATTAGTGCTTCAACGGGCTTCTCGTTTGAAGAGGCTGCCTTTGAGCGTCAAATTCGCCACCAGAGTTCAATAGATCCGTCGTTTGCTAATTTTCGGCGGGGCTACGGCTAATCGCAGGGCGTACGTAGAAATGATGGACGTTTATCCTCACCAAGGCATGCAGCTGTCTGATACAAATTTACACCCGAGGCCAAAATGGCAAGAAATGATGCTAGGAAAACATGGCTCCTAACGGATAGCGCCCGAGAGGGTCGTTAGCTCGTAGCGAGCCGTGGATTTTAATTAGCGAGGGGGAACTTCAGGCCTGATGAATAGCATCAGGCGAAAAAAGGATTAGCTTGAATTAATGCAAGAATCTCTGTGAGAATTAGCGTGCTACAATATAGAGAGATAATTAGCATGCTATGACAAGTTGAACAAGTTCACGTAGCTCCGATTTCACATCTGATCGTTTGTATTTTACCTCAACAATCCAAGTGCTAAGGTGAGGCAACTAAGCGCCTATTTCTTTTCTTTTTTCTTTTCTTTTTTTTTTTATGTGTTCGCATAGGCAGTTGATGAATAAGGCGTATCGAGCTAGCTGTGTGTCCCAGCGGAGTTTATCAGGGGTCTGCTCAGTATCTGGACTCAGCAGATCCTCACTTCTCTAATTGAGCTGTAATTACGGGAACGCGGGTCTGGACAGAGCCGAGAGCCACAGAGATGGCAAATGTAGCGCTGAAGCTAAGCCGACTCGTGTGTGTGTGTGTGTGTTTGTGTGTGTGGAGACAAGTTCTTAAACTGTAAAGAACATCTACAATCCACTTCATCAGGGTTCCAGTCTTCACTTAGATCAGTGAAGAGGTGTGTTAGCTGAGATAAACTGGAAATAGTGTGTGTGTGTGTGTGTGTGTGTGTGTGAGAGAGAGAGAGAGAGAGAGAGAGAGAGAGAGAGAATTACAAAAAAACAGTCTGCATTTGTTAGCATAATTCTCTGAGTCTTAGCAGAAACAGTCTGTGAATAAACTCAAATTTCCTTAAATTACTTAGCGAATTAGCATAAAAACAAAACCTCTGTGAATCTGAACAGAAATGTCTGTCAGTTAGCAGAGCTAGCTTGTATTTATTAGCACAAAACATCCAAAGTAGTAAACAATAGCCCCAGTTTACTCTGAGTGAACATCTATTAGTGTAAAGGTATCAGGATGAACAGATCCATGTATGTGTTATAGCAAAAAAATGAGCACAAGCATTCATTCTACTCCGTTAGCATCAGCAGCATAACCGTCTACTTTTAATTAAATTCCATTCAACAGTTAAATATTCTCATCTTATTAAATGATATTTTCTTCTTTGAAGTTGAACGTAACACACAGAACATAAAACATCGTAATCGTGACGCAGCGGTTATGAATTTGTTTGTGCAAAATTTTAATTAGAATTGAAATTATAGCCGTGTTTATGCCGTGAGGCCGAAATGAATCATCTCTAAATGCAGCTTTGTTTTTAAAGTCAACGCGGCTTTCGGCTCTAAATCACGGCGGGGTCACGTTCTGTTAAAAGGGCTTCAGTACCGGCTGAACTCACGGCCCACAGCCTGTTTCACGTTACTATCAGACTTTAGAGAAGTTGGATCACGATTATTTTCCGGCTTGTTTCAGGCAGTAAGTCTCACTGGGCTCTAACCGGCACTGAAAGAACCCTTTAGAACCCCATCTGGAGAGCCGGGCCATGCAGAAGGTCACCGATGTTGGCAAAATGAAGGATGTTCCTCCTTAACACTACTGGGGAACCTCAGCAGGAACATTCTTGATGACGAAGACCTGCGCATTTAACAAGATTTCAGGAACCTTTTGAAAACGTCTGACCATCACGGCTCGGTGAATATTTTTATTCTTGTGAACATCCTAATAAATTTGCAGAGACATTATTACTTATGTTTCAAAGACCTCAACAAACACGGGTCAAGGATCATGACCGGAAAGTTCTTCATCGAACGTTACAGTAGGAGAAATATTTCCGAACATTACGGTTCTAGGATATTTTGGTTGAAATTTATTTCCCGTTTGATAGAAAGTTCCGAGAAACTTTCTTGAGGATGAAGACCAGAAAAGCTAACGATTCCAGATCAGATTCTAGCTCGGTTCTGAGAACTTAAACATAAACGTTCTATAATGAATTGTTCCATCCAACATGGAGAGAACATAAGCAAACTTGGCCGGTTAGCTCAGCTGGTTAGAGCTTGGTGCTAATAACGCCAAGGTCGCGGGTTCGAGCCCCATACGGGCCATTCTGAGGGGCGGTGGCGGCTCAACTGGTTAAGGCTCTGGGTTGTTGATCGGAGGATCGGGGGTTCAAGGCCCCGCACAGCCAAGCTGCCACTGCTGGGCCCTTGAGCAAGGCCCTCAACCCTCTCTGCTCCAGGGGTGCTGTATCATAGCTGCCCCTGCTCTCTGACCCCAACCTCCTCAGTTGGGGTATGTGAAGAAAAGAATTCCACTGTGCTGTAAGGTATATGTGGCGATAATAAAGGCTTTCATGCCCTGTCCTATTCTAACATGTGAAGCTAAACTCTGTGAGAAGTTTGTGAAGGTCTAAGTTCTGTATTAGCATGAAGATGTGAGGATTAGCAGAATCGTCTGTATTAATTAGCATGAACGAGATGTGGATGCGTGTCAGTATCTCCAGACGCTTTACTTACATTAAACCCTGTCTCTCTCACCTTTACTCGTTCACGTTGCAGCCTGCACGTATTTCTTTCCCGCTTGAACTTGAGCTCCGGCTAGTTATTAGTTTGAGTGCTGCACTTGAGTCCCACTTCCTGGGTTCGATCGTGAGCACGGATGAAAGGCATATTTCTGGACAATTTGCTTTTAGGTGAGGAGGTTAGCGAAGGAAGCGATCGACGTAGAAGACCATTTTCCGTGCCCTAATCTGTTAATAGCGTAAGTAGCTAATATCCTGTTAGCGTAGTGACTACCACCTGGAGACGCATCTGCAAGCTGCTAGCCGTTTCCTTTCCGCTAATTCCGTCCAGACAGAGCCAAATAATTTGCATTTTGAGGTTTGTGCTGATGTGAAGAGAGAAGAAGGTAGAGACATGAACGAGAGGAAGTGTGCGAGTCACAGAAGCCTCATGCCACTAACATATTTGCTTTAATGGTCACTGAAACATATGGAAGTGTTTAAACAGAGTATTTTTAGCTCACTTGTTGAGATATGTGGTGTGTGTGTGTGTGTGTGTGTGTGTGTGTGTGTGTGTGTGTGTGTGTGTGTGTGTGTGTGTGTGTGTGTGTCCTGTACGAAAAGAGCTAGATTAAACCGTTATGCGTCTCCTTTATAAAGACTACAGTATTGTTCGCTGGCAAAGCCGATTCAGGACGTGACCTTTATCTGAGCGTTCTGTTTGTTATTAGTCTGTGTCCTGTTTATCGTGTTTCTGAAGAATCTTTTGCTTTAGTTAAAGCCCAACGTTTACAGAGATGAAACGTCCTAGAGGAGACATCATTAGAAGAAAAAGATGAAGCAGCTGTGGTTCTGTGTGCGGTGGGAGTGCAACACCTGAAAACTGCATTATACGGGAATAATCAAAACAGATTCTGACAGCAACCAGAACCTCCTCGCTCACACTGAGATTCCCAGAGACCAGGTACGCTGGAGGGTTGCGTAGCTAACTAGCGTTTGCTTTCACTTATAACCTCAAAGATGCACCAACAATGTTACAAGAAACCTGAACACCTACTACTGACTTGGAAGGTTTTCAGGAATCATTAACACAGTCACGCTGCTGGGGTTACTGATGCTAACCGGGTAAAACCTCAAGCCCTTTATTTTACCCCAGTAATCCCGAACGTCAAGAACCTGACTTACCAGAACCTGAACTTAAACCTCAGCAACACCACTTTCTACAGTACCTCAGTGACTCAAAATTTTACCTCAGGAACCTTTCTATTTGTCCCAAAAAATCATAACCTCAAGAACCTTAAACTTTACCCCATAAACATACTCTAACCCTAACCCTAACCCTAACCCTAACCAGTCTGAGCCTAACTTCAACCTTACCTCCAGTTACCTTAATCCTTGATAACCCTACTTTTTTTTTACCCCAGTAGCCCAACCCTAAGAACCTGATCCTACACCCAGGGAACCCTAACTATACACTTAGCAACCAGGCAGACCTTTCCATGTTAACACTTAATTAATGTTATTAATACAGGGACATTTTGGTCACCACAAATTTCCAACCCTGCACTTTTAGGTGAGTCAGATGTTAATGTGTTGTACAGCCACACGATTCGTCAGCCTGTTCTTTAGAAACAAAAATAAACATTTATCTAATCTCTATGCGGATTCTTCAACGTCCATAAGACCATTAGATTGTTCTGCCAGTTCATAAGTCTGCAGTCCAAGTGTACGATCCAAATGGAGGCTTGAACTTCTCCATGTGAAGGTGTACAAACAAAAGTGACCTCCAGAGATTCATCTGAGTCAGAGATTTGGGACAAAAGAAAGGCGCTGGCAATGAAACACGTATGTAAAAAGCTGTCTTCTGGGCTACCAGACGAAAACCTGTGCTGTCAGCCGAACACTCGACCGGTCCGCGTGATGACCCGCAGTCTTCCCGTCTCCGACGTGGTC
The DNA here is from genome assembly GCF_022655615.1 of Tachysurus fulvidraco. Taxonomy (NCBI): domain Eukaryota; kingdom Metazoa; phylum Chordata; class Actinopteri; order Siluriformes; family Bagridae; genus Tachysurus; species Tachysurus fulvidraco. The sequence continues at coordinate 921,950 of NC_062521.1, forward strand.
ACATTAGTCAGAGTCTGGCATCCTTCTGACAAATCTCAGAAACGACATGATTAATAAGCTTCCTGCGCCCCCATAGACCGGCTTCACAGGTCATTATAAACTCTGCACTGACACCACGAAGACCTCAGCTCAATTCCCAGAGATGCCACAGTCATCCACGGCCAGAGGTTCCACCCCACTGAGAGTACGGCTCATGACAACCCATGATGATGTCACTGGATTGGGAAAGATGGCTTGATCCCTCGGTTACTGTCAACACGGAGTGATGCTGACCGATCGTGGGCGTCGGTTCAGAACCGGACGGGTTGCATGCTAACGGAAACGCGTGCAGCTTTGTGTTATCACCTTGAATGTCAGCTCGAACAGAGGTCCGATGAGAAGGTCTCGTGTAGGTCCGATGAGATTTTCAGCGTTCGGTCTACTCAACACGACGCCATTACAGATCTCTCCTGAACACCGCCCTTCGAACTACAACACGACACCGATCTGAGCCATGCTGTTTCAGCAGCCTGCTACGGCCACCAGCCTGAAGCTGATTCATTTCCTGGAACATCAGAAGTTTCTTCCTCTTCGTACCACAGCAATTTGTCCTGCTAACAATTGTTTATTTATTATAACGGTTGTACCCTGTTTATAGTCACAAAACAATTTCCTGCCCTTGCTTTTGCGCCACAGCTACAGTATAAACACTCCTTCCCTCACCAGACTCTCTCTATTCTCTCGTCTACTTTATTAGACCAAAACTCGTTACGCGTGATACAGAAGTGTAAACTAATCTGTCCCGAAGACGTCTAAAAAGTTAGAGCTCCCCCTCTGATGTTCCAGAGCTCTGACACCGGAGACTCCTTCCATAAATTCGACATACGCGACTTCACCATATCAGCGGCCGTGTACTGTAAGTTATTATTAAAGTAACAAGTGCGATAACACCATCCTCTGATTCGCAGCTCTGTTATTATCGTTTGTTCTTTCTGAGACCTGGTCAGATCCAGTGGCTGCGACTGTTTGACCCCGAAGAAGCTCTAAACGAATCACTCAAGTGTGTTTTCACTCCAAACACCACAGAAGTGTGTTTGTGTTGAGTTCTCGGTCACAGAGGAGAAAAAAAACGCATCATGAGCAGAAATAACAAAGCCTCCGTTTGTCGACCTCGTACTCGTCTCAGACATGAATGATGATCTTCAGCGGTTCACACAGCGCCGATGCTCTTTACTGCAGAACGTTCTACATCCCTAGCATTCTTCGCTAACACGGTGCTGTTAGCATGCGACCGAAGACGGCCCGTTTCAGCGAAGGACTGTTTACGTTATAGCGGCTAGTTTTTTAGAAGAATGGATGATGTTAGTTCAGCTAGCGTTACTACATGTTTCTCCACAGCTACTTGAGTACAGCTGAGTTATTAGCATCTCTTTATTTATGGAGGAGAAACATTTTCTCCCAACAAATATACAGTTGGGGGTCACAGTGGCTTAGCGGTTAGCACGTTCGCCTCACACCTCCAGGGTCGGGGGTTCGATTCCCACCTCCGCTTTGTCTGTATGGAGTTTGCATGTTCTCCCCGTGCCTCGGGGGTTTCCTCCGGGTACTCCGGTTTCCTCCCCCGGTCCAAAGACATGCATGGTAGGTTGATTGGCATCTCTGGAAAATTGTCCGTCGTGTGTGTGTGTGAGTGAATGAGAGTGTGTGTGTGTGCCCTGTGATGGGTTGGCACTCCGTCCAGGGTGTATCCTGCCTCGATGCCCGATGACGCCTGAGATAGGCACAGGCTCCCCGTGACCCGAGAAGTTCGGATAAGCGGTAGAAGATGAATGAACGAATGAAAAATACAGTTGCAACATTCACACTTAGCATTGAACATTAATATCTACGTGATGTTTAAGTCATTAAAAAGAATTGAGTGACATTAATACATTAAAAGCGAGTAATTCCTTTTATCATGAGGAAGATGATGCTCTTTGTGTTGAAGGTTCACGCTGGACGTTTCTATCCTTCGTCTTGTTGTGTCTTTAATACTGAGAACCGAGCTACTTGTCCCAAAGCGCTGCTTGATTGCAGTGTAGTCTTACCTTCCTGGCAGCGGCTTAAAAAAGACCAGCACACGGGTGACTGCCTGTGTGTGTGTGTGTGTGTGTGTGTGTGTGTGTGTGTGTGTGTGTGTGTGTGTGTGTGTGTGTGTGTGTGTAAGGTATAAGGAACATGTGTTATCCATTAATTTGTGAGTTCCCATTTTTCACCGTGCGTTGTTCCACTGAGCTGTACAGTGTAAGCGGTAATGTAGAGAGAGTTAAACTAAACAGGACGGAGAAAAGAAGAGACAGATCTCCGAGAGAAAGTGGGGGGAGGAGGAGGAGGGGACAAGAGACAGAGAGATGGAAAAGAGAGAGAGAGAGAGAGATTGTAGAGTATATACAGAGAGAAAAAAGAACAGGATGGAGAAGTGAGATGGAGCAGCATGCTATCATACAGTGGCTGGATGTAGACCATCTGCTGCTGCTCTGCACAAAGTATTGGCACCCCCCGAGCCGTTCATTCGGTCCGTATGTCAGCATATTTGTCGTCACCGTTTTACTCTTTGTTCAGCAGAGCTCTGACTCCGGAGACTCCTTCCATCAGTGTTCATTTTTATTTAACTGTTGCTACGGAAACAGCATTAATATAATGTATCAGAACAAGCATGTTCGTATAAACCCGTGACGTGTCCGTCAGGGCCGAGCTGCCACACCTGACGACCAATCAGCATCCACATCTCTTTTCCTGTTCCATGTTTTTTTTTTTAATAGGAAAATTGATATTTTTTCAGCAGCAGGCGTTGGTCTGAGATCGGCCCCTGGCCAGCGCTGGACGATGAGTGACGCTTTAAGACCCGACTGGCGCTGAGAAATCGTAAAAGCTGTCTTTCTCTCGCTCATCAGTTTAATACGCTTCTGTCTTTCTCATCATGGCAGATCCTCTGCTCCAGGGCTGTTTTTTTTCCTCCTATTCCTGCAATCATCCATAACGTCTACAGCGACTAGGTGATCCCTCCTTCCTTATGAAACCTCCATCATGTACACGACGGCACACCAGCATATTTTTCTTGCACTAATACGTCCCAGTGGGTTTTAGTGACACGGGCTCTGAGTTATGGCTTTCAGGCTCGGCGTAAAAGAGCCGCGGCTGTTGTGACGGATTTGTGCAGGACGGCATGTGACGCTGAGTGGGATTCAGGATTATAGACCTTTATTACACGTTTATTAACGGGGCAAGAATTCAAATCACTGCTCCATTTTTCAGGGTCTTTTTTTTTTTTTTTTTTAAACTGCTCGAATTTGAGTGAAATTACAATCGCAGGATTCTTCTTTTAAACTCCAACATGAGAGGGTCTGAGGGAGCTGCCCTCATGTACCACACGGGGCAACGGATCAGTGCACCTTCTGGTGGTGTCAGAGTTTGCTGGTCTTTGCAATAATTTCACCCCCCACTCCCTCATTCACCCCCCAGTCTCTCATTCACTCCCTCATTCACCCCCCAGTCCCTCATTCACCCCCCCACTCCCTCATTCACTCCCTCATTCACCCCCCAGTCCCTCATTCACCCCCCCACTCCCTCATTCACTCCCTCATTCACCCCCCTACTCCCTCATTCACTCCCTCATTCAGCCCCCCACTCCCTCATTCACTCCCTCATCACCCCCCCAGTCCCTCATTCCCACCCCCCTCCTTCATTCACGTCCCTCATTCACTCCCTCATTCACCCCCCACTCCCTCATTCACTCCTTCTTCACCACATCACTCCTCATCACCCCCCACCAGTCCCTCATTCACTTCCCCATTCACCCTCACTCCCTCATTCAACCCCACTCCCTCATTCACCCCCACCTCCCTCATTCACCCCCCACTCCTTCATTCACTCCCCACTAACCCTTATTCACTCCTCATTCACCCCCCACTGTAACCGCATTTACTCCCTCATTCAACCCCCACTCCCTCATTTACTCCCTCATTCACCCCCCACTCCCTCATTCACTCCCTCATTCACCCCCCCCCACTCCCTCATTCACCCCCCACTCCCTCATTCACTCCCTCATTCACCCCCCCACTCCCTCATTCACCCCCCACTCCCTCATTCACTTCCTCATCCCCCCCCACTCCCTCATTCACACCCTCACTGATATCATGTGGATTTAGTCTAAAGTCCTCTGACTGTCTTCTTCACGACGTCCACGTGTCCTCCGAGTGCTGAATGTTTGTCAGAGCGTCCTGGTGTTTCCTCTCGTCTCAGCCAAAGCTCCTTCCACAGAGCTGGAGCAGACCGGGTTCCTCCGCTGTGGAAGCTCCAGCCTTCATCCGTGTTTGATGGTCGATTGCAAGCAGATGGAGAATCTATTCATTTTTTTTGTTTTCCGTTTTTTTCAACATGTGTCATATTTTTGCTTGTTCGGCTGCACGTTGTTGTTGTTGTTGATGATGATGATGATGATGATGATGATGATGAGTTCTTTTACTCATGTTGTACATGTGACTGAATTCACACAAGCGTTCACATGATCCAGCCCACATGTAATGTTCTCAGTGGATGAGCTTAGCATGAGCAGGTGACTTAGCTTTAACAACATGAGCAGAAATCCTATTAATTTGGTGGCATGATGGATTGGAATTGGAATTATAGATAGGCCTGGACTGGATTGGACTGGACTGGACTGGACTGGACTGGACTGGACTGGATTGGACTGGATTGGATTTCTTTTCAGTTGTATTGAATGGTTTGGGTTTGACTCAGACTGGACCGAACTGGTTTGGGTAGCAGTTGGATTAGTAATAGTGATTGGATTGGATTTGGATTTTCCTGGAATAGATTGGACAGAAATTGTACTGGACTGAATTTAGTCCTCCTTCATCCATCCTTTTACTTTCATTCTTTTTTCCACTAAAATTCTTTCAACCTTAATTTTGTCCTTCGCAAACGTTCAGGGATTGTTGTTTTCCACACACACTCACACACACACACACAGTGATGTCACTCACATTAAACCAGTGCGTTGAATCCGATGTCTCCCAGCTGCCAGGTCTGATCTCAGCGACACCCACGATTGGCTGGTGTCTGGTTGACTGACCCCGCTGACAGACTGCACCGTTTTATTCCCAGCCTTGTGAGCTGGCGGTCTGAGTGTGTAAACAGATCGTCTCATCCCTGAGAGTAACGTCACGTACCGTACGGAGACACGGTCCTGGGATCTTTGTACAGGTAAACAGTCTAAACAACTTCCTGACTGCTCACTAGCATCATCTGGATCTGCTGTGAGCTCAAGGCCTCCAACAAACAGCGTGATGTCATGAACAATACATGAGTCTGCGTAATTAATAATAAAGTGAGTAATGATGACGGCTCTGCTGTCAGGTCTCGTATACCATCGTCCGAGGCGGGCGGCCGAGACGCCCACCATCGATCCGCATCGCTCAGCGGCGGCAGGAAGTGAGGGATTAAGCCATCTTTCCCAATCCGGTGACATCAGCGTGTACGTCCTGATCCGTGTTCTCACCGGGGTGGAACTTCTGGCCATCTCTGGAAATTGAGCTCAGGTCTTCTTCGTGTCACTCCGGAGTTTAAAAGGAGATCTGTGAGAGAATTATTAATCGTGACGTACTGGGAGTTTTGTGCAGACGATGCCAGACTCTGAATAATATTCCCGTGGAATGTGACGCCGGATGACTCGAGGGTCATCATACGGACCGGTTCCCTGTTTATTTGACAACACAGCTCTCTGGTTTTGTATCAAACGCTTCCTTGAAATTCTTTCTGATTTTCCTTGGCTTTGGCTCTCACATCTTTTCACACCCGGACCGTAAGGAACACGGCTCTCATTCTTTTCCTACCTATTTTTCAACCTGAGTCTCCGCCCACACTGGCTCCTTCCTCTCCCTTTTTTTTTTCAGGTTCCCAGCAGTTTCATCATCAGGGAGTTGCCCTAACATGGCTCCAGCTCTGAAAACACATTCTCCTGCGGTGAATCGCGCTGCTTTTGGCCCATCGTCCACTCCATAGGGGGAAACGGCGGTCAGGAATTGTTAGTGTAATAGTTATTTCAAGTGGACCGGTCGTAAAGCTCCAAAATAAAAATAAAATAAAAAACAGAACCATCGTGTCGGCTGAGTTAAAGCACAGATAGGGGGCTTTAGGGACCGGAGCTGGAGCTGATACCTTCACATTTATTTTAGGGAGATCTTTATGACTGCTTTATTTTCTCTAACATCTGAGTCATCATCTAGCAACGTTTCTGGATCTAACACCAGTCCTTGTCTCTGTAATGCAGGTCTCTTCACTCGCTCACGTCTGAACTACAGGTTCTTGTTGTTTTGGACTCTGGGTTTTTTTCACCATGTGTCAGTCAGTATTGATTGATAGGTGCATGTGTGTGTGCATGTGTGTGTGCGTGTGTGCATGTGTGTGTGTGCGTGTGTGAGCGTGTGAGTGTGTGTGTGCGAGTGTGCATGTGTGAGCGTGCGTGTGTGAGCGTGCGTGTGTGTGCATGCATGTGTGCATGCATGTGTGCATGCGTGTGTGTGCATGCGTGTGTGTGCGTGTGTGCATGTGCGTGTGCACGCGTGTGAGTGTGTGTGTGCGAGTGTGTGCGTGCGCGTGTGAGTGAGTGTGTGTGCACACGCGTGTGTGTGTATTTAGAAATGTTATGTCACATGCTATATGATTCATTTGGTATTGGAATTTTGCTACAGGTTTAGGTAGGAGGCGTGGCCTAAAGTGTGTGGGTGGAGTCACATGTTTGAAGTGATTTAAATGATGGAGTGTCTAGTTTGCTGATTGTTAAAGGACCTGTTAGCTACATTAGCTGACGGCTAAAGGACCTGTTAGCTACATTAGCTGACGGCTAAAGGACCTGTTAGCTACATTAGCTGACGGCTAAAGGACCTGTTAGCTACATTAGCTGACGGCTAAAGGACCTGTTAGCTACATTAGCTGACGGCTAAAGGACCTGTTAGCTACATTAGCTGACGGCTAAAGGACCTGTTAGCTACATTAGCTGACGGCTAAAGGACCTGTTAGCTACATTAGCTGACGGCTAAAGGACCTGTTAGCTACATTAGCTGACGGCTAAAGGACCTGTTAGCTACATTAGCTGACGGCTAAAGGACCTGTTAGCTACATTAGCTGACGGCTAAAGGACCTGTTAGCTACATTAGCTGACGGCTAAAGGACCTGTTAGCTACATTAGCTGACGGCTAAAGGACCTGTTAGCTACATTAGCTGACGGCTAAAGGACCTGTTAGCTACATTAGCTGACGGCTAAAGGACCTGTTAGCTACATTAGCTGATTGACTCGTGCTGTTTAATTTAAGTTAAAAAAGTTAAAACCTTCTTTTTGACCCCGAACAGAACAGGAGGCTGACGTGAGCGCAGATTTGCACTCCGAGCTGCACAACACTTCAACACGTCCCCCTCTCGAGGTTTTCCTAGCGAGCCTGATGGAATTAAGCTAATGGCTTTTTAACGAGACTTCACATTCCTGTTTCCTCCCCGCGCGTCATTCCTCTCGCTTTCTTAATGCCGTCTTCATCTCTCCGCTTTTTATTTCACTTCTCTATTTTTATTTCTCCGTCTCCTAAGAAACCCAGAGGTTTTAAACAGAAGCCCAGAGACTTGCGTTTCACGGGATAAGCGAGAGAAAGCCGTCACGGAGACGGAGAACGTCTCTCAGTCCGCTTGCTAGGACGTGTTTACTTTTCATTTTTCACTCTGTCACTCCTTCAATCGCTTTCCCTCTTCCCTTCTGGGGTGCGTTAGGAACTGCGCTGAAGGTCTGAAGTGACAGGAGCGAAAGAACGACGGATTAAGTTGCGTCTAATTTGTCTTTGGGAGAAAAGAAAAGAAAAGAGAGAGAGAGAGCGAGAGAGGAGAGATTGAACGAGAGATAGAGAGTGAGAGAGAGACAGAGAGGAGAGAGGGAGTAGAGAGAGAGAGAGAACAAGAGAGAGAGAGAGAGACAGAGAGGAGAGAGGGAGTAGAGAGAGAGAGAGAGAACAAGAGAGAGAGAGAGACAGAGAGGAGAGAGAGACACAGAGAGGAGAGAGTGAGAGAGAGAGAGAGAGAACGAGAGAAAGAGAGACACAGAGAGGAGAGAGAGAGAGAATGAGAGAAAGAGAGAGAACGAGAGAAAGAGAGACACAGAGAGGGAGAGAGAGACACAGAGAGGGAGAGACACGGAGAGAGAGAGAGAGAGAGAGAGAGAGAGAGAGAGAGAGAGAGAGAGAGAGATTTTATCAGTGGCTTTACTCCTTACTTCCAGGCCTGATGCTGAAGCTGTTTATTAAGATTAAAGGTGACGTATCAGAGGTTTATTAAGATTAAAGGTGACGTATCAGAGGTTTATTAAGATTAAAGGTGACGTATCAGAGCTGAAATAAACAGAAATAACAGAATGGACAGAATTTGGAAATTTTCCATCTTTATCTCTACTGTAAATTCCTGCTTTTCCTGCTCTGATCTGTTCATCTGAGTCATCAGTCTAATCTTAAGACTCTCACACTCCTTCACCACCTCCTAGATTGTGTTTGGTCCTAAAGGGTCAGGACAGGGGTCTCTCTCTCTCTCTCTCTCTCTCTCTCTCTCTCTCTCTCTCTCTCTCTCTCTCTCTGTCTTTGTCACTCTCTCTGTCTCTCTATCTCTCTTGTTCTCTCTCTCTCTCTCTCTCTCTCTCTCTCTCTCTCTCTCTGTCTCTCTATCTCTATCTCTGTCTCTATCTCTCTTGTTCTCTCTCTCTCTCTCTCTCTCTCTCTCCTCTGTCTCTGTCTCTTGTTCTCTCTCTCTCTCTCTCTCTCTCTCTCTCTCTCTCTCTCTCTCTCTCTCTCTCTCTCTCTCTCTCTCTCCCTCCTTATTTCCCAGCTGTTCATGCCACAGATTCCAGACGATGAAGTGTTTGACCACTGCTCCATTCCTTCACCTCTCCCCTAACCATGTTTCTCAGCGTTCCTGCTCTGACAGAGTGAGAACTTCCAGGTTCTACCACAGATCCTCCTTTGCTTCTCACTTCTACAGTTTAATCTGCCATCACTCGCTTTTCTCTGTTCCTCCTGCACAAAATCACTCCATCAGCAGCAATCACTTTCTATAGTATCCTACTGTTTCATGGTACTTTGGATCTCTTCTCCAGGTTCTCTAGTTCTTTGCACTTACATGCAGAGGGAAGCACAGTAAGGTTGGAGATACCCTGAGATCTAAGGTTGGAGATACCCTGAGATCTAAGGTTGGAGATACCCTGAGATCTAAGGTTGGAGACACCCTCTTCTCCATCTTTTTCTATTTTACAGTCTTCCATCTTCCACCTAGTTATTTACTTCTCCAAGTGTCACTGGTTTCAAATTTGTGGTGTTCCTCAAATCTTCCTGTGTTCTAAGTTCTCCAAGTTATTCTAGCTTCCTCTTCTCATGTTCTTCTAATTAAAAAAAAATTCTAATAGTCCTTCAAGAACTTCTAGTCGTGCAAGAAATGTTCTTCTACAAGAACTTAGTTTGAGAGGTTTACAGATATTTTGCTCCAAATCCCCAGTTCATTCAGTCAGCTCATTTTTCATAAACATTAGTTCCTACTAGGTTTCCTAGTTCCTCTGGTTCTTCTGGTTCTCCAGCTCCTCTAGTTCCTCTGGTTCTTCTGGTTCTCCAGCTCCTCTAGTTTCTCTAGTTCTTCTTTACCTGTCTATATTTTCAAATGCTCATCTTTAAAGTCATTGCCCAGAACGTTTAGCTATTCTGGAGCTTCACACTTGTGTGTTCTCTCGTTCGCCCACATCAGGGGTCAAGCCGTGGTCACACGTGTCCTTACAGGAACTTTACAGTGTCAGAAGACATCCCACTGAGACCCAACGGGATCTGAGTGTTTACACTTCCACATCTAATTGGGACCGTGGCTCCATATTGTACTCTTTAGAATCAGCTGGAGTTTTGGTGTGACCAGGACACCCAGAATCTCCTGGTCATGTGATCAAACCTAAACCATGCAGCTACAGCTTTATTCTTCACAGCTTCTCAGGTCACAATCCTATCCTGTTTATATCAAGTTTATGGCTTTCCCACACATGACTTCCCTCCTCATGACCCTCATTAGCATGTGTTCACCATGTGAACAGAAAGACACCATGTTCCTCTCGGAGCAGATCATCTAACCAAGTTACTTTTAAATTGCAAATGTTATTTCCACATTGAGAAGATACTCGATAATGCTCTACATCATCTCTCCCACAGACCTGGTGCTAACAGATCCCTCAAGCCGCACTTCTCCTCCTTCTTCTAGCTCCTATGGTTTCCTCGTTTCTCAGTTCCACAGCTTTCTCACTCCTCCTCGTTTTCTCGTTCTCGTTGTCCTCACTGTCCTTCTCCTGATAGCTGACTGGTTCTTCAGTTGCCTCCATTCTTCTAGCGCTTGACGGCGTGGATGATGTTCTCCGGACGATTTACTCAGCGTTTTGTTTCTGCCACACACTGGGCTTTGTTCCAAGGTCAAAAATGTTCACCAGATAAATGCTGAGCTTCACCTCCAACCGTTCTCCAACTCCAACAGGATCTGAAACAGCTCCTGCATAAAGCCCAGCTGTGTGGCGTGTCCAGGCTGTGGGTGTCCGTTTGAACAGCTTCTCCATCTGACATGTGGATTTCCACGCCAGCTCCTTCAGAGCTCATTTCGTCCTCCTGGTTGCTTCTCTGCTTCACGACCGCCCTTCAGTGTGTGCGCCGTGTGTATAACCCCTCGTATCGAGCCGGACGCTTTATTGGGCGCTTTATGGCTCGCTGTGAGTTTATCGCTTTGTTCTAGTTTTAGCATCTAAACCACATTCCATCAACACGTCTCTTAAACGTGACCTGGCCTCCCGGACTCGCCCGGCAGATCTGCTGCTCGGGGATCAGAAAAGCGAGGGGTATTTTTTATGTTGCTAAATTGTAAAACAGTGACTCATGACTAACGGTTTGCCCTTTTGCACTTAGCAAACATGAGAAAATGGGAAAAGTTGGACAAGTCGGATGATAAATAAAAGCCTAAAAATACAGTCCCAGGCTACCACGGCTGCTCGACGGGATCTTTTGACATGCGGCTCCGTCCAACATTAACAATGACCTCAAAGGTGGATGTTTGTGTTGGTGGTTTGACTCCACTTTCTGCCGTACTGCAGCGAAACGGCGAACACGCAACATAAATCTGGGCTTAAAACGGAGCAAGAACCCGCAGCGCAGAAATATGCAAGGCCAATTAGTCTCTGTGCAGGAGCCATTTTTTGTTTCAGCATGAGCTCTTTTATTAAAGCGCTCTCATCATTACGGTCACAAACAGGCTGCTGCTACCGATACACATGACGTCATGTAAATAGCGCTGGTTCGGCTCGCCACGGCAAACGGCGCAGAAACTTTATGAAATCTTTAATCACGGTACATCTGTTTCACGTTGTAATAAACGCCTCATTTGCTGGTTTCTTTGGACGGTCTGAACGCTAAAAACTCGGAGCGTTTGTGCCCCGGAGGACGCGGCGTTCCAAGTGGGCTCGACCTCAAATGCTAATGTGAACATGAAAGAACATGCGGTTTTGGATCCTGTGTCACGCTGGACGAAAGAGAACGCTCCTGCTGCTCCGGAGTGCTGATTAGTCCGAAGGTCTTTATACGGGATTAATACGATGCCCTCGCCCGGAAACGGTTTCTACGGTAACAGCTGAAGTTTGTGTGCGATTGTTGATACTCGTGGAGAGGTCTTTTGTAGACGTCTGGAGATTATTTAACCTTTACGGAAGAAGCCTCTATTAACTGGAACTGTGCTTTGTTTACACACACAGACTTAACTACAGACGGATAAAAAGTTTCCTCGTCGGTCATCAGAGGAATAGCTCACTTTGTGAGGACACCACAGTATCGACCATCTTATCGATTCCTATGACATCACATCCCGTCCTGGTCGATTCTATACATATTCAGACAATTGACGTACGAGACCTCAAGCTGCAAATACGATGGGATTTATTTTTTCCGTGTAGCAAAAATTAATGTCCAAACCTGACATATGCTGTGCATTATGGGTAATGACCGCAGTAACGCCATAGGAGCACCTGAAAACGCTCGGGTTTGCGACGCGCGTCGGCACGACTGACGCTCGGGTGGCAAGTACCTCCGCGTGAACTCTGCCGTTTTAGCATGTGTGTGTTGCTCGCGTTTTAATGATGCAAATGTGTCCAATTAATGACCTCATAGCACTTTAAGGAGCGAAAGAATGAGAGTGAGAGGGGAAAAAAGCACTGAGAGAGAGAGAGAGAGAGAGAGAGAGAGAGAGTTTGCAGGTGCGCTGGGATCAGTCCAGAATCATCGTGGGCACATTTCTGCACCGCTGTTTCACAGCTGAATGGCATCCAGCTGCACTATATTTATATATACACACACACACACACACACACACACACACACACACACACACACACACACACACACACACATACATATATATATATATATATATATATATATATATATATATATATATATATATATATATATATATATATATATAAAGCACAGCACAGATTGAGAGCAAGTTTTCCTCTCATGCTTCACAAGGGAACACGGAATGTGTCCTCAAAACGAGGGGATTTCAGTTTGGTCTCCAAAACATCCTTCTGGAGTCGTTCTGCATGTCGAGCCTCAACATCACACAGAGGAACATGTTGACTCCCAGGTTCACATGATTACAGAGCATGTGGTGAGGTGTCCTGTTACATGATGGTGTCACCGGTGTGTCTTCAAGTCTTCATCCAGGCACCCGAAGGGGGGGGGGGGGGGACCAGGAGGGCTACTCTAGAACCTTAGGGTGAGTAAGAAAGTGGAAGCCAAGGAAAGTCCAAAAACTCGCACATGAGACGAGCTACAATCAGTCCAGCAGAAATAAGACACTCGGTCACAGTGAACTAGAGGAACGAGCCGTAGAAGGAAAATCTGGCAAATAGATAAAACCTTAAAGGAATTAGAGCCGGAATTTAAGTAGCACACGTGTGGAACTACACGTGTGAAGACATGGACGTGCAGGAGTTCAGGACAGCTAAGACACCGAAGTAGAAGAAATAGCAAATAGAGAAAAGTAACCTGAGGTTCTAGTGGAGCTGCAGAAGGAAACTAGAACAAAGAGCAGACTATAAGAACTGGAAGGATTATCAAACGTGTCAGATTTGGACATTAGCTCGGATCCTCGGAGACGGTGGGCGCTGAAGACATTGGAAAACTGTGGAAGCTAGAATAATTAGGGCAACCTGGAGAAACTAAAATAACCGAGACACTCGGGAACTACAAGAAGTAGGGGATTAGGAGGTTCAGTACCATAATAATCTCCGGTAACCGGGATACTGACTCGAGTCTTCACAAAAGTCTGGGACCCTATCGTAGGACAACAAGGAAATTTGGGAATTGAGACATTTTGTAGGATCACAGTAGGAGAGCTGGAAGGACAATCAGGAGCTAGGAGACAGCAGAAACAGGAGATTTGGAAATATGATGAGAATTATGACACGGTGGCTTAGTGGTTAGCACGTTCGCCTCACACCTCCAGGGTGGGGGTTCGATTCCCGCCTCCACCTTGTGTGTGTGGAGTTTGCATGTTCTCCCCGTGCCTCGGGGGTTTCCTCCGGGTACTCCGGTTTCCTCCCCCGGTCCAAAGACGTGCATGATAGGTTGATCGGCATCTCTGGAAAATTGTCCGTAGTGTGTGAGTGTGTGTGTGAATGAGTGTGTGTGTGTGCCCTGTGATGGGTTGGCACTCCGTCCAGGGTGTATCCTGCCTCGATGCCCGATGACGCCTGAGATAGGCACAGGCTCCCCGTGACCCGAGAAGTTCGGATAAGCGGTAGAAGATGAATGAGGTTTGGGAGAACCAGGAGTTCTTGAGAACTCTTGAGAATTGTAAAGCAGCTGTTGGAACTCTCAGTACTGATGTTAGTTCGAATGATCCGAGTCGCAGCTATAAGCAGAACATCTCAGTCCACAGCTTCATTAAAACAAGTGAGTTTTTCTGCAGAAATGTGAATCTGAGGTCGGAGCCTCCTTCTGAAAGGAGAAAGGAGTAACCCGGCTTCTTAACGTCTTGGAATTACAGCAAAGGGACGTTTTTGCTCAGCACGTGAAATAAAACAGAGATGGAAGCCTCCTTGCTCTTAACGCCAAACACAAACACACTGCTGCATCGCAGAGAAGCACGTCTCCACAGGAGGCTCCACAAACATCATGAATATCCTCACAACCTCGTGTAGGTCCAATTTAAACCCTTAGTCAGTCAAGTCCAGGAGAAGGTTCTCTCTCTCTCTCTC
>NC_062521.1:936763-939263 GCF_022655615.1 Tachysurus fulvidraco
CACGGGCACGTAGCGTTTCCATGGTTACAGCGTGCTCTCGCGTCGGCCTGTCAGGCTGTAGGGTCGAGGTTCAGCCGGATTCGTTGTGACGTTCTCTTCCTAAACGTTGAGAGTCGAGCTGTCAGTCTCTGTGTCAGAGCTCCTGTGTTTCTGTGGCTTTTATCATCAACAAACTGTAACCACAACAGAGAGACCCGGCGTGACACCCAGCGTCTGACTGACAAGTGAATCGTCTCGACCATGTGTCACAACCATCTCCAGTGTGTGTGTGTGTGTGTGTGTGTGTGTGTGTGTGTGTGTGTGTGTGTGTGTGTGTGCATGTTCTCCATGGTGAATGTTTAGACGAGGTTCTCTGCGTTGCTTTTGGAGGACGATCAGTCCCCCGGTTTGGTCTCTCTGCGTCCTGCTGTTTTTATTGTGGTTGGAGTTTTAGATAAACTGGTTCTCCAGAGGAGAGGTGACTCCACGCCGTGACTCGTCCTCACGCTGTTTTGCCTCCAATCGTGTCTTTGGAAAGGTTTTTGGTTCTGAATAAAATAAAGCGAGAGGAGAGCGAGGATCTCATCCCGGGGCCTCGGCTCTGTCAGCACACATTACTGTAAAGCCTCCGGCGTTCCTGCGCCTGGAAACACTTCAAGCAGAAATACGGGACAAAGTAAAACACATGGCGTCATGCTCGACTCTCGGCTTTCTTCTTCTTCTTCTTCTTCTTCTTCTTTTTTTTTTCCTTTCTTAAATCCGTTCGTTTTGTGCAGTGACTGCTTTATGGACGCATTCCTGCAGGTCTTTGTCTGAAGGATTTGAGTGAGAAGCTGCAGAGAAGATGAGCAGTCAGGAGAATTGTGAACATCATCACGAAGCAGAGTGAGTGTGTGTGTGTGTGTGTGTGTGTGTGTGTGTGTGTGTGTGTGTGTGTGTGTGTGTGTGTGTGTGTGTGTGTGTGTGTGTGTGATCAGATCAGTAACAGACTGTGTGTGTGTGTGTGTGTGTGTGTGTGTGTGTGTGTGTGTGTGTGTGTGTGTGTGTGTGTGTGACACACTTCCTATTCCTATCAGTTGGTTTCTGTTTCTTTTCTTAAACACAACCCTTCTCCCCTTTCCTGTAAAACACACAGATGTCGCTGCTCCACGTGTCTTTACGGCGTTGTGATGTTTTCTCTTCTTCCTCATTCTGTTGGTGTAAATTTGTACATCAGCGCTGCGTCCAATCCAAACCCGCTGTAGTAAAGAGCGAAGAATGTGTCGGAGCTGAAGAAGGTAGACAAATAAATCACGGTGCTAAAAAACACAAGTGCATTTGGTGTGTGTCAGACTTCCACACAGCCATAACTCTTTACCCCAGAAAAAAAAACAACGGCATGGATTCCTCTCCTCCCGGCTTCATTAATCCCGCTCCACAGTACCTGCAGGTTCCACTCGTCTGCCAGATCCCTGTCACTCCCTCGCTCTCTCACTCCCTCACTCCTTCCCCCTATCTGTGAAAAGAAATGCTTTTCTCAGTAATATAACAATCTCCGCTTACACACCTGCCAAGACGTAAGCTGAAAGGATAACAGCCGAGTGTTTGGAGGTATTTGCGAGCGGATTAGGACAAATTTCAGGTACAAATCCGCCGACGGACCAAAGATCCGCCTGCGTCCGGTCTGAGCTCGGCTTCCAGACTCGCAGTCTGTGAGAGATTTACAGTGTCACAGTCGCGTTTAAACGCTAGAACAGTCGAGATCTCACGGGACTCCAGATTTCCTTTAAACAGAGTCAAAGGGCAGGTGCTCATGACTAGTTAATTAGTTAGTTAATGGGTTAGTTAATTAGTCGGTTAATGGGCTAGTTAGTTAATTAGTTAGTTAACGGGTTAGTTAATTAGTCAGTTAATGGGTTAGTTAATTAGCCGGTTAATGGGTTAGTTAGTTAATTAGTTAGTTAACGGGTTAGTTAATTAGTTAGTTAATGGGTTAGTTAATTAGCCGGTTAATGGGTTAGTTAGTTAATTAGTTAGTTAATGGGTTAGTTAATTAGTCGGTTAATGGGTTGGTTAATTAGTCAGTTAATGGGTTAGTTAGTTAATTAGTTAGTTTATGACTTCATTAATTCGTTAGTTAATGGGTTAGTTAATTAGTCGGTTAATGGGTTTGTTAATGAGTTGATTAATGGGTTAGTTAGTTAATCAGTTAGTTAATCAGTTAGTTAATTAGTCGTTTAATTTGTCAGTTAGTTAGTTGATGTGTTATTTAATGGGTCTGTTAATGAGTTAGTTAATGAGTTAGTTAATGGGTTAGCTAATTAGGCAGTTAATGACTTAGTTAGTTAATTGATGGGTTATTTAATGGGTTTGTTAATGCGTTTGTTAATGTGTTAGTTAATTGGTTTGTTAATTAGTTAGTTAATTTGTCAGTTAGTTAGTTGATAGGTTATTTAATGGGTTTGTTAATGAGTTGCTTAATGGGTTTGTTAATTAGCAAGTTATCGGGTTGGTTAATTAGTTAATTTGTCAGTTAGTTGAT
>NC_062521.1:951763-964263 GCF_022655615.1 Tachysurus fulvidraco
CCCACAGCCACACCCAGATACACGTGTTGTGGAGCTGCTCGGGGACGATGAGGGAGTTCCAGCTTTACCTCTGATTGATGCTCAGCACTAACACTGGAGACTCCTTTCCTTCCACACACATTTAACGATGACCTGATGGAGGAACTCAAGGGACTTACAGTAAATTTGAGCTGAACACTGACGTGAGATCAGATTGTGGGTCGTGCTGTCTGAGCTCCACAGCATCTCTTAGAACAATCAGAAGGTCGAGCTGACCCCACACATGTCTTCTACTAGATCTCTCTCTCTCTCTCTCTCTCTCTCTCTCTCTCTCTCTCTCTCTCGCTCTCTCTCTGTGTCTCTATTTCTCTCTATTTCTTTACATATCCCAGCTTTTGTAGTTTGGGTCAGAGCCATTATTCAGTGGGTTAAGGGCCTTGCTCAGGGGCCCAACAGTGGCAGCTTGGTGGTGCAGGGGCTTGAACCATGAGCTTCTGATCAAAAACCCGGAGCTGTTGGTGTATGTTGATGCGCACACACACACACACACACACACACACACACACACACACACACACACACACACACACACACACGCCATCCCAGAAACTCTGGGCAATGTTGAATCTCATAACGTGTTCACTACATTTCATAGCCCATCATGGAAATTTTGCGCAATAAGAACTCTAAAGTGCTGAAACACTCTCAAACACACACACACACACACGCGCACACACACACACACACACACACACACACACACACACACACACACACACACACACACACAAGTACAAACACACATACTGGGGCTCATCAGTAGGAGGGGAAGCATCACATCATCTGGTCCTCATCAATCAGATGATAAAGTGGCTGTAAATCACACACACACACACACACACACACACACACACACACACACACACACACACACACACACACACACACACACAGATTGCCGGAGCCATAAACATCGCCTCAGCTCAGTGGGTCAGAATGACGTCATGCTTTGCCAACCAAAACACACAAACACCCCCTGCGCAGCAGCACAAACACTCCCGCTGTGTGCAGAATGGAAGAGGACGGATCCCCGCCGCCGCCTCCTCCGTCCCCCGGTGCTGAGCAGAGCTGAGAGGAAAAGTTCGGGCCAAGATAAAAGAGGCGTCGCTGATTGATCTGGTTGGAACAGGACTCGCCAGCCGTTGGCTTCATGTGAGCTCCATGTGAGGTTTCCTAAAACTTCTGGGTGCTCTTTAGAACAAACCCACAGAGATCCTTCTGTTGTCACTCTCCAGCTTACACTGCCCTCGTGCCCCTTTACACAACAACACGAAAACACCTCCACCTGTAAAACCCCCCCAGAGTGCAGGACCCTCAAGAGCACACAATGCCCAGCCTGCAGAACCCCTAGAGTGAAGAACCCTGTGTCACATCATTTATAACAGGTTTATAACACGTTCATAACACATTTATAACACATTCCTGTGCAGAAGTAGTATAAGTGCGGCTGTGTCCCAAATCCCAGGCTCTGTTCACTATATAGGGCACATAACTACTGCTATAAATGTCTTTTGTTTATTGTAGCACTGTGCGTGTGTCCCAAACCACACAGTGCTCACTACTGTATATAGGGTGCATCTATCTATCTATCTATCTATCTATCTATCTATCTATCTATCTATCTATCTATCTATCTATCTATCTATCTATCTATCTATCTGTCTATCTATCTATCTGTCTATCTATATATCGATCTGCCTGTCCTTCCATCTTGAAGTCTTCTTTCTATCTGCCTTTCTGTCGATCTGTCCTTGTCTTTATTCGTCTATCATTCAGTGTGTTGTTCCATCCCATCATTTGACCCCTGCACCGCAGTCGTTTTCTGAAGAGAGAGCTAGATGAAGTGATGGAGAGAAAGGGAGAGAGAGATAGAGAGAGCCTCCCCTCTCTCTGCAGTGTTGTAAAACGCATGAACGCCGGCGTTATTGTGAAAGCGCTCTGATTTATTTTGGCTGGAGTTTTTATGGCCCCTCGTACACTTCCTATCTGCAATCAGGGGCCAAAATATGAAACATCAACACACGCCAACTGTGTGTGTGTGTGTGTGTGTGTGTGTGTGTGTGTGTGTGTGTGTGTGTGTGTGTGTGTGTGTGTGTGTGTGTGTGAATAGCAGAGCCATGTGCAGTGCATTCCTGAAGGAAAAGGTAAAGATCCATCACAGATGATATCAGACATTGTGAAAGAGTGAGATTAGAGGAATTTTAATTAAATATTGTAGTGTTTTTCTGCTTTACGCCACATGTTCCTGTGTAGTGGACAGGGGCTGTGGATTGGGACACGCCCACAGTGGACTGATGTTTAAGTGGGTTGTATAGTGTATTTGGAGTGTGGTTTGGGACACGACCGACTGCTTCAGGACAGCAGAGTTCTAGTGTTGTAGTGTTACAGTGTTGTAGTGTTACAGTGTTGTAGTGTTACAGTGTTGTAGTGTTGTAGTGTTACAGTGTTGTAGTGTTACAGTGTTACAGAGTTGTAGTGTTAGTGTTACAGAGTTGTAGTGTTACAGTGTTACAGAGTTGTAGTGTTAGTGTTACAGAGTTACAGTGTTGTAGTGTTACAGTGTTGTAGTGTTACAGTGTTACAGTGTTATAGTGTTGTAGTGTTAGTGTTACAGTGTTGTAGTGTTACAGTGTTACAGTGTTGTAGTGTTACAGTGTTACAGTGTTATAGTGTTGTAGTGTTACAGTGTTGTAGTGTTACAGTGTTGTAGTGTTACAGTGTTACAGTGTTGTAGTGTTACAGTGTTGTAGTGTTACAGTGTTGTAGTGTTAGTGTTACAGTGTTGTAGTGTTACAGTGTTACAGTGTTGTAGTGTTAGTGTTACAGTGTTACAGTGTTACAGTGTTACAGTGTTGTAGTGTTACAGTGTTGTAGTGTTACAGTGTTACAGTGTTGTAGTGTTACAGTGTTACAGAGTTGTAGTGTTAGTGTTACAGAGTTACAGTGTTGTAGTGTTACAGTGTTGTAGTGTTACAGTGTTACAGTGTTATAGTGTTGTAGTGTTAGTGTTACAGTGTTGTAGTGTTACAGTGTTACAGTGTTGTAGTGTTACAGTGTTACAGTGTTATAGTGTTGTAGTGTTACAGTGTTGTAGTGTTACAGTGTTGTAGTGTTACAGTGTTACAGTGTTGTAGTGTTACAGTGTTGTAGTGTTACAGTGTTGTAGTGTTAGTGTTACAGTGTTGTAGTGTTACAGTGTTACAGTGTTGTAGTGTTACAGTGTTGTAGTGTTACAGTGTTACAGTGTTGTAGTGTTACAGTGTTACAGTGTTGTAGTGTTACAGTGTTGTAGTGTTACAGTGTTGTAGTGTTACAGTGTTACAGTGTTGTAGTGTTACAGTGTTGTAGTGTTACAGTGTTGTAGTGTTACAGTGTTACAGTGTTGTAGTGTTACAGTGTTGTAGTGTTACAGTGTTGTAGTGTTACAGTGTTGTAGTGTTAGTGTTACAGTGTTACAGTGTTGTAGTGTTACAGTGTTGTAGTGTTACAGTGTTGTAGTGTTACAGTGTTACAGTGTTGTAGTGTTACAGTGTTGTAGTGTTACAGTGTTACAGTGTTGTAGTGTTACAGTGTTGTAGTGTTACAGTGTTGTAGTGTTACAGTGTTGTAGTGTTACAGTGTTGTAGTGTTAGTGTTACAGTGTTACAGTGTTGTAGTGTTACAGTGTTGTAGTGTTACAGTGTTGTAGTGTTACAGTGTTACAGTGTTATAGTGTTGTAGTGTTACAGTGTTGTAGTGTTACAGTGTTGTAGTGTTACAGTGTTACAGTGTTGTAGTGTTACAGTGTTGTAGTGTTACAGTGTTGTAGTGTTAGTGTTACAGTGTTGTAGTGTTACAGTGTTACAGTGTTGTAGTGTTACAGTGTTGTAGTGTTACAGTGTTACAGTGTTGTAGTGTTACAGTGTTACAGTGTTGTAGTGTTACAGTGTTGTAGTGTTACAGTGTTGTAGTGTTACAGTGTTACAGTGTTGTAGTGTTACAGTGTTGTAGTGTTACAGTGTTGTAGTGTTACAGTGTTACAGTGTTGTAGTGTTACAGTGTTGTAGTGTTACAGTGTTGTAGTGTTACAGTGTTGTAGTGTTAGTGTTACAGTGTTACAGTGTTGTAGTGTTACAGTGTTGTAGTGTTACAGTGTTGTAGTGTTACAGTGTTACAGTGTTGTAGTGTTACAGTGTTGTAGTGTTACAGTGTTACAGTGTTGTAGTGTTACAGTGTTGTAGTGTTACAGTGTTGTAGTGTTACAGTGTTGTAGTGTTACAGTGTTGTAGTGTTAGTGTTACAGTGTTACAGTGTTGTAGTGTTACAGTGTTGTAGTGTTAGTGTTACAGTGTTACAGTGTTGTAGTGTTACAGTGTTACAGTGTTACAGTGTTGTAGTGTTACAGAGTTGTAGTGTTACAGTGTTACAGTGTTACAGTGTTGTAGTGTTACAGTGTTGTAGTGTTACAGTGTTACAGAGTTGTAGTGTTACAGTGTTACAGTGTTACAGAGTTGTAGTGTTACAGTGTTACAGTGTTACAGTGTTGTAGTGTTACAGTGTTGTAGTGTTACAGTGTTACAGTGTTGTAGTGTTACAGTGTTACAGTGTTGTAGTGTTACAGTGTTGTAGTGTTACAGTGTTGTAGTGTTACAGTGTTGTAGTGTTACAGTGTTACAGAGTTGTAGTGTTACAGTGTTGTAGTGTTACAGTGTTACAGAGTTGTAGTGTTACAGTGTTGTAGTGTTACAGTGTTGTAGTGTTAGTGTTACAGTGTTACAGAGTTGTAGTGTTACAGAGTTGTAGTGTTACAGTGTTACAGTGTTGTAGTGTTACAGTGTTACAGTGTTGTAGTGTTACAGTGTTGTAGTGTTACAGTGTTACAGTGTTGTAGTGTTACAGTGTTACAGTGTTGTAGTGTTACAGTGTTACAGTGTTGTAGTGTTACAGTGTTGTAGTGTTACAGTGTTACAGTGTTACAGTGTTACAGTGTTGTAGTGTTACAGTGTTACAGTGTTGTAGTGTTACAGTGTTACAGTGTTGTAGTGTTACAGTGTTACAGTGTTGTAGTGTTACAGTGTTACAGTGTTGTAGTGTTACAGTGTTACAGTGTTGTAGTGTTACAGTGTTACAGTCTTGTAGTGTTACAGTGTTACAGAGTTGTGGTTTTCTCGTGTTGCAGTGTTATGAAACACACACGTCTCACACACACACACACACACACACACACACACACACACACACACACACACACACACACACAGCTGACACACACTTTTGAACTGGATGAATTAGAGTGAACAGTAAAAGTAAACTTCATTAAAATTGTCACCTCGTGTTTTAGGGCTTTAATATATCTGTCTTTCTTCTGTGTGAAAAGACAAGTGAAGAGAAAATAAAACGCTGAGTTCATTTCCTGTCAACAGGAGCACGCTGGTAAACACGGCATGTCCCCGGGTCACACTGTGAGTCCAAGCATTGCGACTCACACACACACACACACACACACACACACACACACACACACACACACACACACACACACAATGCCACACATACACATTCACTCTCTCACACACACATAGACACTCACACACCACCACATACACACACTCACACACACAGCATAACAGAGCAAAGATGAAAGAGTGGTTTTCACTGCGGTGTGTTCGCGGTGTGCTTTATGATTTAGAGGAGAATCACGTCCAAACCCAGATCCTCTCCCACTTCCTGCTTATCTCAGCCAGAGATCTGCTGCGAGAGCTGAGCCGAGCCGAGATGCAGCTGGAGTGTTGTTTTTGTGGTGGGTTTGAAACATGGGGAAAGCAGCCAGATAGGCAGTGTGTGTGCACGCTAACCTCGTCACTTGCTCTGCAGCTGGGCTGGGCATGTTCTCTCACAGAACCATGCAGGAGAACACGTGGGAAAACGAGCAGGAGAACATGTGGGAGAACAAGCAGGAGAACACGTGGGAGAACGAGCAGGAGAACACGTGGGAGAACGAGCAGGAGAACACGTTAGAGAACGAGCAGGAGAACACGTGGGAGAACGAGCAGGAGAACACGTGGGAGAACGAGCAGGAGAACACGTTAGAGAACGAGCAGGAGAACACGTGGGAGAATGAGCATAAGAACGAGCAGGAGAACATGTGGGAGAACGAGCAGGAGAACATGTGGGAGAACGAGCAGGAGAACACGTTAGAGAACGAGCAGGAGAACACGTGGGAGAATGAGCATAAGAACGAGCAGGAGAACACGTGGGAGAACGAGCAGGAGAACACGTGGGAGAACGAGCAGGAGAACACGTTAGAGAACGAGCAGGAGAACACGTGGGAGAATGAGCATAAGAACGAGCAGGAGAACATGTGGGAGAACGAGCAGGAGAACATGTGGGAGAACGAGCAGGAGAACACGTGGGAGAACGAGCAGGAGAACACGTGGGAGAACGAGCAGGAGAACACGTGGGAGAACGAGCAGGAGAACACGTGGGAGAACGAGCAGGAGAACACGTTAGAGAACGAGCAGGAGAACACGTGGGAGAATGAGCATAAGAACGAGCAGGAGAACATGTGGGAGAACGAGCAGGAGAACATGTGGGAGAACGAGCAGGAGAACACGTGGGAGAACGAGCAGGAGAACACGTGGGAGAACGAGCAGGAGAACACGTGGGAGAACGAGCAGGAGAACACGTGGGAGAACGAGCAGGAGAACATTTAATGCTGTGTACTGTTATACATATCACAGACTGCATCTGTATCTGCTGCGTTTGTTCTCACTGAGCATCAGTATCTAGCAACATATTTATATTCATGCAACATGTTATCGTTTCCATAGCAACAGCTTGGTCACAGGGACCTCTTTATTTTGAAGTTTATGTAATGTCTATGGAAGAAGTCTCCAGTGTCAGAAGTAAAGCTGTGAATCCACCACCACCAACCCCCAACACCCCCCATACACACACATACACACACACACACACACACACACACACAATTAACGACTGACATCAGCAACTATCACACTCCCCATTCGCCAGAGAGGAGTATATATATATATATAAATAAGTAAAAGTGTGTGTGTGCGCTTGTGTGTGTGTGTGTGTGTGTGTGTGTGTGTGTGTGTGTGTGTGTGTGTGTGTGTGTGTGTGTGTGTGTGTGTGTGTGTGTGTGTGTTTAGTGCTTGACTGTCGTCTTTACTCCATCTCAGTGTTCCAGCAGCTTCATGCAGTGAGAGAACTGAATCTGTAATTGGGCCTCAGAGCTTAACGAGCTTCATGTGTTGACGAGTAAAAATAACTGCTGTTGTGACTCTGGTGTTTAGAAGTTGCCATTTTGGCTGCTGCTGGTTCCTCTGCGTGTTCTCACGCCTGCTGGTTCCTCTGCGTGTTCTCACGCCGCTCTCAGCAGGAAAACGCTCGCTCTGATACTTTTCTCTACAGATTTGATCCCAGTGCTCGTTATTCCCAGCGCAGATCCTGCAGGAAGGCTGTAAAACGTCGTGTAGCATTAATCCAGGTAAGGTTCAGTGTGGTGTCAGTGGTGTTGGTGCGAGGGTTCGCCTTCGCTCGTCCCTAATGACCAATTACATTCTTTATTAATGCGCTCTCTCGCTCTCCCCCCACCCCCCCGCTGGCCGAGCGCTCACACAGCCAGCCAACGAGCTGCCGACGTTCTGCCAGAGGTCAATCGGGATGGATTTAAATATCGACATCCAGTAAAATACACGTTTATGACTCTCTCATTTAAAAATAAATAAAAATTATATTATTATTAGACAAAAAAAAAGAGTTTCTCTCTCTCTCTCTCTCTCTCTCTCTCTCTCTCTCTCTCTCTCTCTCTCTCTCTCTCTCTCTCTCTCTCTCTCTCTTACACACAGAGTTCAACTAATCACCCATGTTTTAATCAATGTAGAAACCAGCTTCACATCTTTATTTATTTATTTATTTATTTATTTATTTATTTATTTATTTATTAAGTCACCATGAATTTTAATGATACATGACTTGTGTAAATAAAGTGTTGAAAAGGTCAAAAAAAAGTCTCTCCCTCTCTCTCTCCCTCTCTCTCTCTCTCTCCCGTTCTCTCTCTCTCCCTCTCCCTCTCTCTCTCTCTCTCTCTCTCCCGTTCTCTCTCTCTCTCTCTCTCTCTCTCCCTCTCTCTCTCTCTCTCTCTCTCTTTCGCACACAGCGAGCACACAGACATGATGGACCAGCTAATTAATATATAAAAAAAACATTTTTAAGTTATTATTATTATTATTAAACCTGAGTGCTGTTAAATGGTGAGTTTCGGGCATCTGACATCGTGGTGTAAACGAGGCTTTTCTACTCCTTCGTTCTTGCCATACGACATTTATCGCCTCAGCCGAGTGTTATCCAGAGGACATGAGAACCCGTGTGGAAAGTTGAGAAAGTTTACTGTTTAAATCCATGTCCGTGTTCCAGCACCTCGTGATCACGGCTCTACACGAGTCCTCATTCTGCTGCACCGCTGCTGCTGCGCTGCTGCTACAGGCCACGGTTTAGGACAGTTGTGTGGGTTCATGTCTGTAAAGCGTCATGATGTCATCAGAATAAGAACAGAGTTAGAATACGATCTGGACCGTAGCTCTCCGTGTGTGACCGTGACCGTGTGTCCTGCTCACATGAAGATGATGAAGATGATGAGTGTGGACGTAGGAGCTGCGATCAGTGAAGACGCTGAGATGGAAGTGATCCACATGAACTTTGTGAATCTTTATGATTGTTTTATCTGTCGGATATTTTGCGTCGAAGAACGACGGTGAATCTGATCTTCTGAAGGAGGAAGTGATCCTCACAGCACCGTTCATCTCGTCGTTTAACACATCGGTCGCTCAGTCACACATCCAGACGTTGTCGTAATAATCACAGATGCACCGAAGTACCATTTCGTACCGTTTCTCTTTGTGACTGTTGCCCCGAGGGCTTTTCAGGGTAATTAAAGATTCCTGTTCAGCTCCGTTTCATGTTTAAAGTAGACGGAACTCGAGCTGGTTTTAAATACAAGATAATATCAGAAAATCTCTGATGAATTGAAACATCAGAACTCGCCCTGTACACGTGTGTGTGTGTGTGTGTGTGTGTGTGTGTGTGTGTGTGTGTGTGTGTGTGTGTGTGTGTGTGTGTGTGTGTGTGTGTGTGTGCAGATGTTTTTGTGGCTTTGATGTTCAGGTTTTGATGAATTGTAGGTACAAAGAAACGGCTTTAAGAGGCTGAAATTACAGCACAAATTGCAGACAGGGCTATTTGACTCGTAGAAAGACATCACGCGGCGCTCTAGATGTAATTGCTTTCCTTCTTTTTGGCATCGCGCGGCCTTTCTCAAGGCTCAGGGCCCACTCCAATTGGGCTCCAATTATATTTCGGCTTGTTTCTCGTCGCAGTCCTATCATGAAGAGGCTTCGGCGCAATAAATCTGTGTTTCGTGAAATAAATCCGAACATAAAGGCATGGGAACACTTATTTTCTGGAAGGTTCCGGGGTTAGGTAATGTGCCGCCATGGTGTTGGATATACGTTCGCTGAGTGTTAACTTGATGCGTTCGTTATGAGCTCTTTTGGACCGGAGCGACGAGGCCACGCCCCTCACGCAATTGCACATGGTTGATGGCGTCATTTTCCACTTATAGCACTTCCTGTGTCTCTTTTTATTTACGTGGTGATTTAGTAGCCCTGCTTTTGGAGCGTGACTCAGCTCAGGAAGGGGAAAATGTTACATGGCCTTGTTTTAAGGGGTCGAAAACAGGCCGGACGACCGGAGCGCGGAAAAAATTGCTCACATTTGAAAATCATTTGTAATGGGCTGTGACATTTTCCCACGTACCTTGTTACGCCGGGGCCGTGTACTGCTACACTTTTTTTTCTGGCTATTACTGGTCATTTTTTGCCCTTGAATTCCCCCTTGTCACGATCACACAAACACTTTCCCCTTCTTTTCCTTTAAATTGCAAACGAGCTCGGTGATTTAAGAGCTCGCTTCCATATTCAGCAGGTGCACTTTTGACCGCAGTATTTTAGCATGTGCATATTATCCTCTCTCTCTCTCCCTCTCTCTCTCCCTCTCTCTCTCCCTCTCTCTCTCCCTCTGTGTGTGTGAGCTGAAATGTATGCTGAGCTAAGTTCGGCTCCGTCTCATTACTCAGAGTGTGTAAATGCACCACCCAGCCTTTCTTCTCTGAGCCATAAGCACGAAACTTTGCCTTCGAAGCCTGTGGTTCTTTTTCAACACCGTATCAATCAAAACGTTTATACAGTGAAACTGTCAAACACTAACACCAGTGTGTGTGCCGATGACCATTAAAATAGTTCTGAAATGTCGGAATGGAGAAGTTTGAAGTTTTGCTGCCTCGGTCCCTCAGAGCACTTTAATGCCTCGTTATTTCTCATGTTTGCTGAAATGTTCACTGTTCACTACACTGTTCACTACTCTGTTCACTACTCTGTTCACTACACTGTTCACTACACTGTTCACTACTCTGTTCACTACTCTGTTCACTACACTGTTCACTACACTGTTCACTACACTGTTCTGTTCACTACACTGTTCTGTTCACTACACTGTTCACTACACTGTTCACTACACTGTTCACTACTCTGTTCACTACACTGTTCACTACACTGTACACTACACTGTTCACTACTCTGTTCACTACACTGTTCACTACACTGTTCACTACACTGTTCTGTTCACTACACTGTTCTGTTCACTACACTGTTCACTACACTGTTCACTACACTGTTCACTACACTGTTCTGTTCACTACACTGTTCTGTTCACTACACTGTTCACTACACTGTTCACTACACTGTTCACTACTCTGTTCACTACACTGTTCACTACTCTGTTCACTACACTGTTCTGTTCACTACTCTGTTCACTACACTGTTCACTACACTGTTCACTACACTGTTTTGTTCACTACACTGTTCACTACACTGTTCACTACTCTGTTCACTACACTGTTCACTACTCTGTTCACTACACTGTTCACTACTCTGTTCACTACACTGTTCACTACACTGTTCACTACACTGTTCACTAGACTGTTCACTACTCTGTTCACTACACTGTTCACTACTCTGTTCACTACTCTGTTCACTACTCTGTTCACTACACTGTTCACTACTCTGTTCACTACACTGTTCACTACTCTGTTCACTACTCTGTTCACTACTCTGTTCATTACACTGTTCACTACACTGTTCACTACTCTGTTCACTACTCTGTTCACTACACTGTTCACTACTCTGTTCACTACTCTGTTCACTACACTGTTCACTACACTGTTCTGTTCACTACACTGTTCACTACACTGTTCACTACTCTGTTCACTACACTGTTCACTACACTGTTCACTACTCTGTTCACTACACTGTTCACTACACTGTTCACTACACTGTTCACTACTCTGTTCACTAGACTGTTCACTACTCTGTTCACTACTCTGTTCACTACTCTGTTCACTACATTGTTCACTACACTGTTCACTACTCTGTTCACTACTCTGTTCACTACACTGTTCACTACACTGTTCACTACTCTGTTCACTACACTGTTCACTACTCTGTTCACTACTCTGTTCACTACACTGTTCACTACTCTGTTCACTACACTGTTCACTACTCTGTTCTGTTCATTACTCTGTTCTGTTCACTACTCTGTTCACTACTCTGTTCTGTTCACTACACTGTTCACTACTCTGTTCACTACTCTGTTCACTACACTGTTCTGTTCACTACACTGTTCACTACACTGTTCACTACTCTGTTCACTACACTGTACACTACACTGTTCTGTTCACTACTCTGTTCACTACTCTGTTCACTACACTGTACACTACACTGTTCTGTTCACTACTCTGTTCACTACTCTGTTCTGTTCACTACACTGTTCACTACTCTGTTCACTACTCTGTTCTGTTCACTACTCTGTTCACTACACTGTTCACTACACTGTTCACTACTCTGTTCACTACACTGTTCACTACACTGTTCACTACTCTGTTCTGTTCACTACTCTGTACACTACACTGTTCACTACACTGTTCACTACTCTGTTCACTACACTGTTCACTACACTGTTCACTACTCTGTTCACTACACTGTACACTACACTGTTCACTTCACTTTTCTGTACTCTCATCTGTTCACTACACTGTTCACTACTCTGTTCACTACACTGTTCACTACACTGTTCACTACTCTGTTCACTACACTGTTCACTACACTGTTCACTACTCTGTTCACTACACTGTTCACTACTCTGTTCACTACACTGTTCACTACTCTGTTCACTACACTGTTCACTACACTGTTCACTACACTGTTCACTACACTGTTCACTACTCTGTTCACTACTCTGTTCACTACACTGTTCACTACACTGTTCACTACTCTGTTCACTACACTGTTCACTACACTGTTCACTACACTGTTCACTACACTGTTCACTAGACTGTTCACTACTCT
>NC_062521.1:974263-996763 GCF_022655615.1 Tachysurus fulvidraco
AGTTTAAAGGAGTCCCTTTGGTTTGTGCTTCGGTTCCTTCCCACGTCCTCGTAGCTCATTCTGCTCGACTGCTGCGCGCCTGCAGATTCATCCGACTCTCAGATTCTTAAATCCATCATTTCATGTGGTTTTAGCTGCAGTTTTGCACCTGTTGCATTTTTTGGTTATGTTCAACACGGGGTTTTTTTGCACTTGGCTCTCTACTGGCTGGTGTCCTGTAGATCTTTGGATTTATAGCCACCTGATCAGTGGATGTCTTGGATCTCACTTTAAATCCACAGCAATCCACAAATACATAGACACATACACACACACACACACACACATATATTTTTGGTATCATTCGAGTCTTGCACCTTTCACTCTTTGGTCATATTTTGGTTCTCGTTATGAAGTCCTCATGGTTCTGGATGTCTTGCGATCCCACAGGCTGGTTCAGCTTGACCTCACTGTTTAATATTCAGAACCACTGCAGATTCAGCAAGAGCTCTTGGCTCCATAAGTCTGTATTTTGATATCATATTAGTATGAGTCTTGCACCTTTCACTCTTTGGTCACATTGCTGTTGCTATTGGCTGCTGTCCTCGGGTCTTTGGCTTTCCAGTGTCCCCATTGGCTAATACAGCGTGACCTCACTTTATCTTGGCGGGTTTGAGCTCTTTGACTTGCATGTGCAATGTTTTGTGGACGGCGAGAGTCCTGGACTGACAGAAACCTTTTCCACACTCCTGGCATTTAAACGGCTTCTCTTTGGAGTGGATGTACCTGCAGAGAGAGAGAGAGAGAGAGAGAGAGAGAGAGAGAGAGAGAGGGATAGAGAGAGAGAGAGAGGTCTGTTAGTGGTGAGTGAAGCCTGTAACACACTCAGCTCAGACGGCCTGGAGTTTCCACCCATGACAACGTTTATAGGTTTAAAGAAAAAAGTCTCGAAATCTAGACCAGTTTCTTACCGAACACTTTCCAGTGTAAAAGATCCCCAGGTGCTCATCAGGTCATGACATGAACATCAGAATAAATATCTAATAAACACTGGACAGGACAGATAGATCATGCTTTTGAGGGTCTTACCGGTGGTCTCGGAGATGATCTTGCCTCCTGAAGGCCTTGTGGCAGATGTCGCAGGTGTACGGCCTCTCGTCCGTGTGCGTGCGCTCGTGGATCAACAGATTGTAGGACTTGGTAAAATGTCGGCCACAGAATTTGCACACAAACTCCTTCTTGGTTTTGGAAGGCAGCCGCCCTCGGCTCGGCTTCCTCTCGGGCGAAGCCAGCTTGGCCACGTCGAGTAGGCAGCCTAGGGAGGGCGCGTTTGTGTGCCCTCCACCTCCGACGGACACGCTCAGGTCCTCGGCCTTCAGAGGCTCTTCCTGAGTTGCAGCGGCGGCCAAGTTGGCGAAGTCAAAGCGCGGTTTGCTCTTCGCTTCCTGTTTGGCTGGATGCATGAGCTGAGGGAGGAGCGGGATGGAGGGAAGAGGGAAACGGGAGAAGGTGCAGCGGGGCAAAAACGGAGGATATCCCAGCGTCCAGTGGTGCAAATGGACGGCGTGAAGAGCACTGAAGCTGTAGATGCCCGGCATTTGTTCGGCAGGAAGATGGAAGCCATTGGACGTCTGAAGGAGGGAGTAATTGGCCAGTTGGAGGGATGGGTGAAGAGGTACAGGAGCAGGAAGTGTTTTACTACCCATGATTCCTACAAGGATTCCGAGTCGCAAAGACGATCAGCGGTGGCTGTGACCTGGAAAACAGACGGATAAATGATCAGTTCCTCGCTTTGTGAAATGGCAACATGACACATTTATGAGCTGATCGGCGAGTTAGAATAAGAGTATCATCATGCTAATGTGCAAAACTAGCATACAGCTAACCAAGGGCACAAGATACAGATCACTCAGGCAAACACCAGTGGGAAAGAACGCAGGGTTCGTCCCAAATCACATCTCATTTACGTCTGAAACAACACTACGCCACATGGCCTTGTGTTTCTCACACATCACCATGGAGATGTGCAAAACCGTCAGAAGCCTGTGCTAAATAGCGTGTTCGAAGCACCGTGACAGAAAATCAGACCAGCAGCAAATGTATGTGGTTACGTCCCAGACCACACAGTCATTTACTTAAAATAGTGCCTTAAAGGTTCTAGCGAGGCCAAAGTGTGTGGTCTGTCTCATGGATCGCACTGGGCATGTGCACAGCTAACATAATGCTGTCCGTCACCAGCCTGCATCCTGACGTCCTAACCAGTCTGCGATCTAAACTCGGAGATAAAACTCTTCAGAAGTGAAATGACCCTAAATATCGTGCCAGAGTAGTAGCTACTGTACGACACCCAACCACAAGGAGGAAAAAACACGACGACTCGTCATCCGTCCTGTGGGAACTCATCAAATCCCACTCCGACTCCTCCCTGCTTAGCTTTAGACCTTTATTTGTTGTCTTTAACGGATGTCCTGGCTTAAGACACGCCTCCTTTAGGATTTCTCAAGCCATTTAAATTAATGTCAGAGACACACATCAGAACATAAGCTGAACATAAGCTGTTTTGTCTAGAAAACAAAACAAAACAAAAACAAAACAACAAAACGCCCATGTCTGAAAAAGTGATGCTGGAAAAGTGTGTGTGTGTGTGTGTGTGTGTGTGTGTGTGTGTGTGTGTGTGTGTGTGTGTGTGTGTGTGTGTGTGTGTGTATGACACAGAAACAGAAACGTGCTTTAAACCTGCTAGACACGAGTGTGTGTGTTGTGCGAGTGTGTTTTGGAGAAGGAGTTCTGTAGAAAATGTGCCCTAGGCATCGGAGCTGACAGACGAAGAAAGACGCCCAAGCAGAGTGACATACCTGCAGTGTTTAACCTGGCCTGATACACACCGACACAAAGCACAATAACACCTCTTTGTTTCAATCTCATGACTGACACACACACACTCTCTCTTTCTCAAACACACACACACACACAGACTCGGGCTTGTTTACTGTATCCTGAGGATCGTTGACGTGCGTCCTCGTTTCTGGCTTATGGGCTGAAATTCAACTCCATGAGAATGTAATTATTTTACACGCTCACAGGTTCGATTTCAACTATAAAGAAGTGCGACGGTCGTCGATTCTTTCTCTCTCTCTATACAACACAGTATTTTCACTGACAGTCAGATTGCAGCATTCTGAATAAACGTAAGGAAGAAAACCGAACGGTGTGTAAAGTGACACTAATCCCGTCGCCACTTTCTCTAAAATCTGTCCCGATGATGATGTAACATCGATTTCACCTCCACGCCACATCACCATAAACATTTCTGAACACGATCACCGACGACTGGGATGCGAACCTGGTTTGTAGTCTGACTTTTCTCCAGACCACTGGTGAATAATTTATGTTCTGTAAATGTTGGTTTAAACAATCTGCTCTTTTCACTGCATGGTTCTGCTCCTGCGTTAGCAAAACCTCAGCAGAACGACACGTTATAACACCTTGCGTAATCTCCAAGCACAAAGATTCGTTTTGTCATTTTATCCACGTGAGACTCGTACACGAGCAGCACGACGTTCACTTATCCTGGCGCTTATACACACGCTCGGGTTCCTCGGACGCACCAGAACCGGCGTACGGGATCGTGTCGGGTCACGCCGCGGATTCCTCTATCACCTTCCTCATTTTTTTAGAAGGGATTCAAAAGGGCCTTATATTAATAACACTGTTTACGGGAACATCTACGGCGCTGCAATATTCCATTATTTTCATTTACAAAAAGATTTCCTTTACTAAACACTCATCAGAAGGAAGACTGTAATATAAAGTATACACACACACACACACACACACACACACACACATACATACACACACACACATACACACACACACACACACACACACACACACACACACACACACACACACACACACACACACACACACACACACAGTTAAAAACAATTGCATTGCCCTTTAATATTACAACCAATCTGAACATTGATCATTCATGTTCCAATTATATTGATCAGCAAAGTGGACACTTAATAATAATAATAATAATAATAATAATAATAATAATAATTATTATTATTATTATTATTATTATTATTGTTGTTGTTGTAATAATTATTAGAATAATAATAATTATTATTACAATTATTATTTTTTTTATTGATTATTGTTGTTAAGAGGAAGAAGAAGAAGAAGATGAATGTTCTTCTTGGCGTTTTGCTGTATGTAGGGCAGACTGAGTGTGATAGAGTCTCAAACTAAACACCAAGAAGCTCCCTACTGGACATTATTGTGCACTACAAAGTGTGTAGAAGTGAGTATGAGCTCTACATGAACAGTTTACACGTTCGCTTCACCGACTGTAAAAAACATTCAAACTCCTCTCTGTCCACTTCTATACCAGGTCTGATGCTTGATTTATTGTTAGTTTTGTTGTCGTTATTAAATAAACGTGTTAAGTGAATTTGTACAATTTAGATGATGCGTTAGTTGCGACCCAGCAAAGCATTATAGAGAAAATAAAGAGTGAAACAACCCTAATTAGGTCCCCTACAGCGTAAAGCTCTCCCCGGGGATTTGGGCAGCTCTGATCACAGTGCAGAAGTAATTGACTTTTACGCTCCAGGCCATTAGAGGAGATCAGCACTAGACCTTTAACCCTTTGAAGTGAGCAGAGGCTACACCCGAGCATCACTAAGCCCTTGAAGCGAGCACCACGAGGTGAGAGATAACCGTGATTTCAACTCACCATGATTCATTACCTATAAGCTGATAAACTTTTTAAAGCGCCTAGTTGTAAAAGTTTGTACGCACTAATTAGTCAGATTCGTACACAGCCGTGTTATCCGAGATTAGTTTTTCCCCCACAGTTGAAGGAGGAATCTGTGTCACTAACCTAAACACTAATCTGAAGGGAAGGCGATGAAAGGGAATCAAGGGGCCAAAAGAGATTGACATGTCGTGCACAGAGAGTGAAGCTTTTAATTTAGTGCACTTTTTTTTCAGTGTAGCTTTTCATTTAGTGCACAAAAATATAGAAGATATACGCATACAAGTACAGCATGTAGTGCACAGTGTAGGAATTAGTCACTTACCCTCGGCCGTGAGCGTGTATGAGCACCAGGAACGTGGATATTAAGGGGAACTTTAGCGCACAGATCTGAATCAAACCCTGAAATCAATATCTGGTGCTCTTAAGAGTGTAAACTCCTTTTGTCTTATAGTACATTACAATATCACAGTGCACTACAAAGTGTATAAAGGTGTGGATTATACTGATGTAGGCCTGTGGTGTATTGTCTAAATTACAGCAGTGTATTATAGCAGGGAATAGACGAGGATTTGGGACACAGCCCATCTGCCCCTGAGTGACCCCAGTGAAAATGTTTTATTTTATTTAGACTGTAAATAAATCCTCATCCTCAAAGAAAAAAAATCGTCACGTCTTCCTCAAGTGACTTAAAAGCAGATTGTTGTCTTCTCATCGCCTTAAAAATAGGTGCTAGAGAGAAGAAGAGTGTGAACTGTGAGCCATCACACCTGAAGCACTTCACAGAGTCGGACGTGTATTGGAAAGAGTTTGTCACTAATTTAGTGCTGAAGTGTTTAAACTGAGTGTTTAAGGCTAGAAATCATTCTGACGTCATAATCAGTGCAGTCGCCACGTAAATGTAAAGGACTCTTAATTCACCCCATACACACACACACACACACACACACACACACACACACACACACACACACACACACACACACACACACCAGCACGCACTGCTTCTGTGTTCTGTTTGTACACAATACTTAGTTAGTAGTTTAGTGGTCTAACGTTATTGTGCTGTTAGCGCTCTGTTTTATTCATTATTATTATTATTATTATTATTATTATTATTATTATTATTATTATTATTATTATGAGGTTATTAGTCAGTTTAGTCTGTCTGTCTGTCTGTCTGTCTGTCCCGTGTCAGGATCTCTTTCCTTTCCTGGTGATGCGCTCCAAGCCACTTGCCCGGTCGGGGGTTGTGTGTGTGACACCGAGGGGCAGGAAGGCTGAGAGATCTGTGTTTGTTTTAGTTTAGTTACCTGAATCAAAATGTCATAAAACAAACATTTATTATATTTTTTCGTTATGTGAACAATCAAAGGTTTTATATTTAATTCGATGGATGAAAAAAAAATCAGAAAAAAAGATTGTCAATTTTTTTTCCTACGTAAATTTCCAATAAATGCTAAATTCTAGTTTGTTTTAACGTTATTTCAATTGTACTAGAAAGCTGTGTTTTGTGTCGTGTTCTATTCATTAACGGGTGAACGAGCTTTATTTTAGTTTCTTATCTGATTACAGAAACAAAGCAAAAAAAAAACCAACGAAAAAGCAACTAACGCGTTTCTAAATTGTTCGAAAATAATGTTTTCTTTTGTGAACAAGATAAACGCCATCATTTGTTGTGCACGATGACTTTTATCCCGTGATAAATTGTTCTCTTGATAATGTGTATTTAATATCCAGGTGCAGATTGTTTGTCTTGGCCACAGCTCGTGATCTGGAGCTTTTAGAGGAATGTAAATATTTAATCTAATAATGACACTTGGCTTTTATTTTACTGTTGATCGCTATAATAAGAGCCATTAATCAATATTTTATCGCAATTGTAGCTGTTTTACTGGATGCTGATGCTGTTGCAAAAGCATTTAATACGTCGCTTCAGTGAGCTTTAATTGGCTTTTAAACGACTTTCACAGCGGAACGCGGGCGTTTACAGCAAATATAGAATTGTATATATTAAAATAAAATGTCTGAATTAAACGTGTAAATGGACGATCACGATCCGATAACTTTCTTTCCATGAAACCTAAGAAAATGCCTTTTTTTTATTAAATTTATTCATTCGAGATGAATAGAAAAAATATTGTTTTTAAACAAAGCCTTGAAATGACCCGTAAAATAGAATTTATAAAAAAACTAACAATTACTGTTATTAAAATGCTTAATCAAAGAGAATTTACTGTCTGTTCATTTTACCAAAAATAAAGTTCTGCGAAAATCATTATTATTATTATTATTATTATTATTATTATTATTATTATTATTATTATTATTATTATTTTAAAAAAATGAACTTATGATGTCCAGGAATGCAAACCAATATCTAACTACATTACATCGTGGCGCGCGCAAGCGCCCGCACGAGCTCTTGGAATAACTTTCTGTAAAAAGTTTTTTTTTTTTTTTAAATAAAATAAATACATAAAAAAAATCTTCCGTAAAGTTTCTATCAAACCGCGCGCGCATCGCAACCGCTTCGGATTCTTAGTGAACAAGTTGATTTGGACGAGTGGAGCGTGCGTGCTGGTGTGAAGGCATCAGAAGGGACGCAGACAAGAAGACAAAGTTATTTCAGTAAAAGATTCAGGAATAAAAATAGAAATAGTTACCAGCTCGAGATGTGCAGGACGATCCGGTGGGACTCGCAGTAAAAGTTTAGTTCTTCCCACGCAAAGAAAGTTGCATGCAGTGTTCAGCCAGTTCTCACACACACATAACCTCCGCACACACGCGCGCGTACACACACACACACACACACACACACACACACACACCGCAGCAGCTCCACACAGCTGTTAGTGCAGAATTAAACTTTCTCTCCCCGCGTGCGTGTGTCTTTCCTTCTCTTTCTCTCTCTGTACTGCGGTCCCAAAAACCCACACCGCCTCTTTATTGTAACCAAACCCTCGCGCGTCATATGGCCAAACCCACACACACACACACACACACGGAGAGAGAGAGAGAGTTTCTTACACTTTTGTAGAGTAGTTGATCTCACACACACACACACACACACACACACACACACACACACACACACACACACACACACACACACACACACACACACAAGTACGTTAGACAGTGTACATGAACCATTCGCTCTGAACGTGTGATTTAATGCCTGTAAACAGCAGCAGGATAAAAACAAAATAACTAAACAATAAAAAGAATAAAAACACAGCGATGCGACAAAAAAAGGCTTTTTTTTTGTTGACTAATTATTTGTTGTGCAGTTTTAGTCATCAGTGTTAATCAGCGTTCAGTAGGTTTTTAAGCGTTAGCAAAAGTTCTGTTAAATAACAATAAGAATTGTAAAAGTTTGTGTTTATTTATTTACAACAACCCGTTATTATTCTTTCTTTCTTTCTTTCTTTCTTTCTTTCTTTCTTTCTTTCTTTCTTTCTTTCTTTCTTTCTTTCTTTCTTTCTTCCCTCCCGCATTGCTGAAGCATTTGCAGGTCTGTTGTTTGTACACTATTTAGTTGGTCTCCGTCTCCATGTGGTCAGAACAGATCTGATGATATATGATGTATGACATAAATAATTACACGAGGCATCTGCACGCGCCAACAAACCGATAAACAAACAAACAGCCAGAATAAATAAACAAGCCAGAAATCTGCATTAGGCTTGTAATTTAATTTAGAAATGTTATTGTTGAACGTTTGGGTGAAAAGTAATAAAGTGTGATTTATTTAATTGATTTTATAAATAATTATTTTATTTTATCATGATTATTATTATTATTATTATTATTATTATTATTATTATTATTATTATTATTATTATTATTATTATTATTGTAAACTTTGACTTTACACATTTTTTAACCCGAAATTAACAGCGACACTAAAATGTGTTTAAAGTGTGAAGCATCTACTTCTTTTTTTTTCTTAATCCTCCATTCTTTCAAAGACATACAGAAAGTCAGACGGACAGATAGAAAGAAGGACAGACAGAAAAACAGACAGACAGAAAGACAGACAGACAGAAAAGCAGACAAACAGACAGACAGAATCCCGAGCTTCTGTGTGAGGCACAAATCAAAGCTCTCGCGCTCATTAAGGCAAATACACACGTGTCAAGTGTTTTCGGCTCGGACAGAGAAAGAACGGCGTCTCATCTGAAGCCACTTCCATCATTTCATTTGCCAATTTGTCATTGCGTCTAAAGCTTGTGTTCACCACGAAGACGACTTAAACAGATAAAAAGGGAAAAAGACAGAATAAAGAGAGAGAGAGAATGAAAAGAAAATCCGCACTCAGGCGCTTGATGCACGATTCTGCACGTGAGAATAATTTACACGTTTGCATATTAAACGTGTTCCCTATAGTTTCATTTTTAAAGTGTGTTTGCTTTTATCTCAGTGAGGCTGTTACACACACACACACACACACACACACACACACACACACACACACACACACACACATGTGTGTGTGTGTGTGTGTGTGTGTGTGTGTGTGTGTGTGTGTGTGTGTGTGTATAAAACACAATCCGTGCCTGTGAGTAATACGCGCTCACGACGCGCCACCTAGTGGACAGCAGCTCTACTTCACCTTATAGTTTCTACATGACCCGAACAAGGTCAAGTTAAAAAATTGAACGCAGGAATAAATGACTTTATTTACAGCTTACTGCAGACATGTCAGGAATCTCATCCAGGAGTAGTGCAGGATTCAGACTGAGCTGCTAAAGGCCCTAAAATACAGAAATGAGATGCACACAGTAGAGAATTAAAGCATCCTGGGCGGTCTAAAGCATCAAGGTTTCTATAGCAACGGCTCCTTCACATGGACGTACACTCCACATGAACACATCTATGGAAGGAGTCTCCAGATTCAGGGGTAATGCTAAATGTGCTGAAGCTAACCTGACAGGACTTATAAAGAATTTTAATGTTGATAATTGTCCTTGCTAACACTAGCCAGCTAGCAGGTTCTAGCTAACCTGACAAAATATCTGTGGAAACCTTCTTGAGCGCAGTCATGAAGCTACTTTTAGCAGGTTCCTGTCCAGAAATGTTACGTTCAGAGAGAAAGGCTTTGAGTTTCTATGTTTATAGACATGACCTGATGGATAAAGCAACGCTTATGGAGTTGCGCGGAGGGGGTGAGAAGGAGGCGGGGGTGGGGGGTCTGGGGGGGTTGGGGTTTTAGGGTTTGATATCTGGGGAAAAAGAAGCAGAAAACACAAACCAGGCCACAATAACTGTGCAGGACCTTTTATTAGAATGTAATAGGAGACACGTTGATGAACAGAGAGACGTCTCTGCTGGTCCGATGAGGAAAGCGAGGCCGAGCTGGACGCTCCGGCGCTCTCTGACCTCAGGGAATTAATCAGGCACGGAAGCTTTGCTCCCTCGACGTAATAAAAACCAGCGGCTCTGCATCCTTCACGTGTCTGAAGAGAAAAGCAGGAGAGAGCGAGGCTGCTGTACAGCACGAGGCCCAGCATGAGCTGAACTCCTCCTCGCCCTTCAGCTATAAATTACAGCAGAATTAAATAAATGTTTACGAATCACTTAAAAAGTCTCCGAATTGTTATCCAGATCACTTCAGATAACCCAAACACTCCGCCGCATAGAGTATGACTGACTGCTGATGGACGCTGATAACCACATCGCATATGACTTTCATCACAAAGTAAAAATCAAAGTTGTTTTTTTTTTAAATCCATCACATCAGCATTCTGTTTGCCAGAAAGGGGCGGAGCTTAAATAGGATTTGACCTGCCAATCATGTGACATCATCGACATGACTTATTTCATAGTGTCCCTCTTTAGTCAGGATTTTAGTCAGTTAAAATGAGCTTAGTGTACAAGTTATCTATCTTAGCTTCACTAAGGGTGCCGAACGATTACATACGTGTACGATTTATTATAGTGATATATTACGGTACGATGTATTAAGTGTTTTATGCTAACGATAAAAGTAATTTGCTTTCGATTGAGATCATTGCGAATGTCCCACAAAACACACCAGGCGCTAAAAAAATCTATGGAACATTTAGGATCATTTATTCTTAATAAAGAGGTGCCAATATTTATAGTCAAAATTGTTATGATTTTTGACCAAGAGATACAGAGGCGAATTGCAAGAATTGTAACCCTGCAGTTTTTCCGTTAGCGTCCCATGATAACTACCGTACATAGCGAGCCGTTTAGCTCTTAACGAATAAACACCAAAGCGGTATTAAAGCTAGCTGGCTGACTAGCGGTACTGTGAGGGCGTATACATCAGCCACTATATGCTAATGATGTATTAATATATAAGTAAATGTTTTTAACAGTGTTTGCAAAGAAGAATTAAAAAGAAATAAATCTATATTAAGTGTTGTACAGCGTAAAACCCGAGCTAAACGTAAGCTACAGGAGCTCGCTGGCTAACTCAGTCAGCTCCTCTAGGTTATTTATTTAAACAAGGACATCACGCAGGAATCCTCCAGATTCGTATACACACTTTTAAGAATGAGTCCCAGCGGTTTGAGGGGCACATCGTATTCTTGGGCTTTATGACACATAAATAAAAAATGCGTCTAAATAAAAACAAATGGTTTGAAGGTGTTTTGGTGAAAAACACAAAGATGAGAAGGAACTGTTTGTTCCCACAACACTGTTCAGCTCTGCTTGGGTAACCGAATCTTCCCACAATCTCTCTTTCTCTTTAACGGTGTGTTTGTTTTCCACTCCCTCGCACTCGTTTGTCGTTTGGTTCCTCCGTTGCGTCAGTTCCAATCGCTCGGCCTCGGTGTGATCAGAGCGGCGCTCACGGGGCCGCACATTCACCCGCGCATTTCCTTTATAATAAAACCAATCGCTGGCGGTCATATATTAGCCAGTGAAGGGCGTAGGCTAGAGTCAGCTCTGTGTATGTGTGTGTGTGTGTGTGTGTGTGTGTGTGTGTGTGTGTGTGTGTGTGTGTGTGTGTGTGTGTGTGTGTGTGTGTGTAAAGTTATTTCCTTCATTATTAGGAAAGGTCTAACAGTTCAAATTATAGTATGTTTATTACAGAGTGAATGTGTGTGTGTGTGTGTGTGTGTGTGTGTGTGTGTGTGTGTGTGTGTGTGTGTGTGTGTGTGTGTGTGTGTGTGTGTGTGTGTGTGTGTGTGTGTGTGTGTGTGTGTGTGTGTGTGTGTTTGTGTGTGGCTCAGGGTCTGTGTGTGGTGTGTGTGCAAATTTATTCAATTTATTACTTGAAAATGATAAAAATGATCAGTCCTGGACACTAGAGAGCAAAGGTGTGTGTGAGTGTATGAGTTTGAGTGTGTGTGTGTGTGTGTGTGTGTGTGTGTGTGTGTGTGTGTGTGTGTGTGTGTGTGTGTGTGTGTGTATTCTTGGTTCCCACAAAAATCATTTTTTTATTTTCTTTATAAAATATGCAGCAGCTGTTAAACAGAACCCAGAGTTCAGAAAGTTGCTTGGTGACCGATCCATTTTTAAAAACTGTCATTTTACAAAAACAACAGAGTTTTAATGGTTAATAAATCCATAGAGAGAGAGAAAGAGAGAGAGAGAGAGAGAGAGAGAGAGAGAGAGAGAGAGAGAGAGAGAGAGAGAGAGTTATATGACACTGGGCTCTTATTAGCTCATATGTTTTTGTAGGTGATTAGATAAATGAGATAAATGCCGGTGATGTATGGGCTTCAGTGAGCGCAGTAATTGACGTGGTTTGAGCGATTTCTCAGTCACATCTTATTTATACTTTGGGGGGGTGGGGTTGGGGTGTCGCAGTCTTCATGTTCTTCTCCATGTTCAGACTTTAAGTAGAAACGTTACATCAGATATGACGTGTGTTATTAAATTATATTTACATTAAATAAACTAATATTCTGTCAGATCCGACACAGGGACACATGGACGTGTTGTGACATCGTGCCGTTGACGATAGAATTCATATCTACATATAATTCGTCTTATATTATAATAATAATAATCCCCGTGTTACACAATTCCATCTCTTTTGCATATGATTAGCATCATTGTTCCAGAAACCTGCACTGTATACGTCATATAATCGATCATTGTTTATATATAATAAGGTTTATATTAGCATTATTATTAAAATTAAGGGAACATTTAAATGTTATCTATTTTGCATGCAGTTTGGTTTAAGTCGAAGTTTTTCGTTTCAGTAGAAAGGTTTATGAGCACTTTGTATTTCACATATTTAAAAGCAGTTTGTTTTGCATGTCATTTGCATACAGCACGCATACGGACACATAAACGTGTTAGGATTCGTTTTAAAGTCTCGTCTTATTTAGAAAACGTCATCATATACTCCATCGATACGACGACATTTATTAGATATCTGCACTAGACATTTACTATGAAACGTGTGTTAAATCTATTGGATATTGAAAGACATTTACATACAGTACACTTATATAGATTTGTTAATTGATTATATGTACAAACCTTTAAATTAATATAATATAATCAATTTTATTAGTTGACTGATATTTTTATTGAAATACTTCCATTAGATAGCGACTAGATGTCATTATATATATAGTCGCTATATAATGGAAGTATTTCAATAAACAGTTATAGTCAACTAATAAAATTTGTGTTACTTGTTGTGAAAAATGACTAATGCTACATTACTATTATTACTATTACTATTAGATTATTACCTTTAAAAGTTTGATTAAATTTGTTTTTAAACAATGTAAGAAAATGTTCAGTGTGTTCAGACTTCCCAGTTTTCATTTATATTTTTTGACATCAGAGGTTTCAGTTTTCATTATGTGCTTTGTAATGGCAAAATATAAAATTGTAAATTCCCAAGCACCAACA
Source organism: Tachysurus fulvidraco (assembly GCF_022655615.1). Lineage (NCBI taxonomy): Eukaryota > Metazoa > Chordata > Actinopteri > Siluriformes > Bagridae > Tachysurus > Tachysurus fulvidraco. The sequence goes on from NC_062521.1 coordinate 987,870, forward strand.
ATTTATGATTTCCGACTTCCGATTACCGATTTTCGAGTTCCCAGTTTCGACTTCAGACTTCCGAGTTCCGAGTTCCGACTTCCCAGTTTCGAATTACAGTTTTTACATACAATTTTACTGACCTGATTTTTGAGGTTTGAATAAATAAATCCAAAATAATTGGGATTCTGAATGTATAAATCCCGACTTACGACTTACGACTGCCAACGACCGACCCAAGACTTGGGCTTACGACTCCCGACGGCCGACTTACGACCCCCGACGGCCGACCCACGACTCCCGACCTGCGACTTACGACTCCCGACGGCCGACCTACGACTCCCGACGGCCGACCTACGACTCCCGACGGCCGACCTACGACTCCCGACGGCCGACTTACGATCTCCGACTCCCGACGACCGGCTTGGGACGTCCGACGGCCGACTCACGACTTGCGACCCCGACGGCCGACTTCCGATTTCCGACGACCAATCTACAGCTCACGACGGGCGACTTACGACCCACGACGACCGACTGCCGACTTACGACCCGCGACTGCCGACTTACGACCCGCGACTCCCGACGGCCGACCTACGACCCCCGACGGCCGATCCATGGCCTATGACGGCCGACTCCCGACCTACGACCTACGACGGCCGACTCAAGACTCCCGACCTGCGACTTACGACGGCCGACGGCCGACTTGCGACCTACGACGGCCGACTTACGGCTCACGACGGCCGACCTACGACTCCCGACGACCTGCGACCTACGATGGCCGACCTACGACTAACGATGGCCGACTTACGACTCCCGACCTGCGACTTGCGACTCCCGACTTACGACTTACGACGGCCGACTTACGACTCCCGACGGCCGATATGTGTGTGTGATGTGTCTGTTTAACATATCATTTCCATAAATATTAATTTTTGTTTCAATTCTGTTTTAATAAATATAAACCTTTACCAACTGAATTAATTTCTTAAAACTACTTTATCATACGTTTACGTGAAAATGATTTTAAGGCAATGTTATATGTAAACTTTTAGAATAACAAAGGTTTTATTAGAAATAATTATATATATATATATATATACGACTTGAATTTGAATACATAAAATGTTATAGATTAATATTATATTATAATTTCGATTAGATATATTTTTGTACACTTTATTTAATTAATTATATATTTAATTACAGTAATAATGACAATTTTTTAATAACAACTAGAAAATGATATGAATAAATATTAGTTTAGTTATATTAGTTTAAAAACATATCGTAGCTGAAATATTTACGTTCCACATGTCGTGGGTTATTTGCAAATATTAGCATATGTGACTTCACTTGTATTTAGATGCATGAACACCTTAATAGACTGATTTATGATTGAAAGCACATCCTGTCTACTGATAACTTTGAAGTGGTGCATTTTGCATGTAGTTTATTATAGCAGTATGAGTCGTGTTAGATAAACAGGCCTGATACGAGCATTATAGTAGTAGATGTACAGACGTACAGATGTACAGACCAACAGAGCTACAAACATACAAATATACAGACATACAGATCTACAGACATGAATACGTTAAGATCTACAGACTTACAGATTTATAGACATAAAGATCTACAGACGTACAAATGTAAAGCTCTACAGACCTACAGATCTACAGATGTTAAAGATTCCCAGACGTACAAATGTAAAGATTCCCAGACATACAAATGTAAAGATTCCCCAGACGTACAAATGAAAAGATTCCCAGACGTACAAATGTAAAGATTCCCAGATTTACAGATGTAAAGATTCCCAGACGTACAAATGAAAATATTCCCAGACATACAAATGTAAAGATTCCCAGACGTACAAATGTAAAGATTCCCAGACGTACAGATGTAAAGATTCCCAGATGTACAAATGTAAAGATTCCCAGACGTACAAATGTAAAGATTCACAGACGTACAAATGTAAAGATTCCCAGACGTACAAATGTAAAGATTCCCAGACGTACAAATGTAAAGATTCACAGACGTACAAATGTAAAGATTCCCAGACGTACAAATGTAAAGATTCCCAGACGTACAAATGTAAAGATTTACAGATTTACAAATGTAAAGATTCCCAGACGTACAAATGTAAAGATTCCCAGACGTACAAATGTAAAGATTTACAGATTTACAGATGTAAAGATTCCCAGACATACAAATGTAAAGATTCCCAGACGTACAAATGTAAAGATTCCCAGACGTACAAATGTAAAGATTTACAGATTTACAAATGTAAAGATTCCCAGACATACAAATGTAAAGATTCCCAGACGTACAAATGTAAAGATTTACAGATTTACAAATGTAAAGATTCCCAGACATACAAATGTAAAGATTCCCAGACGTACAAATGTAAAGATTCCCAGACGTACAAATGTAAGGATTCCCAGACGTACAGATGTAAAGATTCCCAGATGTACAAATGTAAGGATTCCCAGACGTACAGATGTAAAGATTCCCAGATTTACAGATGTAAAGATTCCCAGACGTACAAATGTAAAGATTCCCAGACGTACAAATGTAAAGATTCCCAGACGTACAAATGTAAAGATTCCCAGACGTACAAATGTAAAGATTCCCAGACGTACAAATGTAAAGATTCACAGACGTACAAATGTAAAGATTCCCAGACGTACAAATGTAAAGATTCCCAGACGTACAAATGTAAAGATTTACAGATTTACAAATGTAAAGATTCCCAGACGTACAAATGTAAAGATTCCCAGATGTACAAATGTAAAGATTCCCAGACGTACAAATGTAAAGATTTACAGATTTACAAATGTAAAGATTCCCAGACTTAAAGATGCCCAAACGTACAGACGTGTAGACTTTTGCTACTAGAGGTCGTGATTGTTGTGATTAATTTCTGTATAAATTTAATATATCTAAAGTTCATCCGTTTCAGTCGGTTTGTGTAAACTTTACTAACGTGTTTCATCGGTCGGTCATTAGACACACAAATGAAGACAAAATGCTTGATAGCTGAAATCATTTGGAGCAAACAGATTTTATCTGCACCAGTGAAAGGCTGTATAAATACGAAAAACCAAAACATAAATGACTCAGTAGTAAAATTTATGGGCTGCTGCTCTGCTCGCTTAATTCTCTAAGATTGAGTTTCATATTTTTGTCTGTTGTCCAGTGGGTTGGAGCTCACAGTGAGCATGAACAGACTCCCGGACAGCTTTAATTCGATTGCGCTCGCGAGCCGTCCGCAGGGACCTCCTTCAGCTGATAGGATTTTTACATTTTTTTACTGAAACTCACTAACCCCTTTATTATTTTTTAAAGTTGAACAACATCACACTTATTTTCACTCGATTGTTCCGAAGCATTGTTCTGAGTCGATAAAGGAAAGTTCCCTGCTACGTGTGATCCGTAGTTTGGCCGAAAGAGATGTAATCGATCTGAAAAAAAAAACGTTTTTTTTTTGTGCGTATAAATATGAACACACAAGCGGAAAATATTAAACACATGACATGTTATCTGGGTCCGAAAAGCATGAAGCCCTTTTATAGAAATCCGAGCATGTGAGACGTAGCAGGTGGTTTTCATAATGACTCTATTTTTAGAGGCGGATTCGGTTTCTGTCCTGTATTTAATAATTCTCTCGTTAGTTGCGCTCTTCTGTCTTTCTTCTTGTGCCTTGTGAAAAGTGAGACATGTCCTGTGCACCTCCTACTCTTTTAAATTAGCATCTTCCTGCTAGCTTTGATAGTCCGGCGCTGTGAGAAGGTTAAGGGAATGCTACTGTTACCATGGTGATAATAACGATGGGAGATCGACCGCGAAGCGACGGCGTGGTACGGGTTTGATATTACAGTAGAATCGTGCTCCTTTGATGTCCATCAAACTTGTTGAACGTCTCACTTCAGACCTCCTGTTAGAATCAGCTCCGGTCTTCTGGAAGGTTTCCACTAGATGCCGTATGGTGCAGTGGCGCTTACAAGAACATCAGTGAGATCGGACTCTGATGTCGAGATGTTGAAGTGCCTCCGGTTCCAGTTCATCCCAAAGGTCTTCAGGTGTTCGGTACACCATGTCTTCGTGGAGCTGCTTTGTTTGCCTTTAAGCTCTGAGTAAACATCTGTGTGCTTCGGACAGTGTGGAAACAGTTTGAAGAAGAAGTTCATGTGATTGTGATGTTCAGGGATACGTACGTTTCTTCGGAGTGTCTCTGAACGCTGTTAATAAGAGGTCGAGAGATCGGGATCGGTTCAGAGAGATCGGGATTGTGATGTTGCTTGTTGTCAGAATGAAGACTTTGTGTGTCATGTGAACATCAAACATCTGAAACTCTGTCCTGAAGCTCTGTGTCCTGCTGGTGTGAGAGTAGGATTAGTTAGGGATGGAGCTTCACGCTCTGCTAGCGTAACAATGAAAAATTCAGGGGCTACAAAGGCTAAACAAATGTCAGCTCATTCAATAGGCTTAACTCTCTCTCTCTCTCTCTCTCTCTCTCTCTCTCTCTCTCTCTCTCTCTCTCTCTCTCTCTCCGTCTCTACTGACCATTTAAAGTCCAGTCCAAACATCACTCAGAGTATGTGACCTTCAGGAAAACGCCCACCGGTCATCATTAAAGAATAATAAAACAAACCCTGAGTGCTGCTTGGCCGCTGCTCGCTCCGCCGTGGTCCGAGAGAAAGCTCAGTGGAGAGATATGAAACACTCTCCTGACCTCTTCCACGTCCAGTGACAAATGTTTTCATCTTGGCCAAGAAGAGCAGCCAGGGCCGAGTTCAGCGCAGAAACATCTCCAAACCCCATAAAACAACAATCTTTATCAGATCTCTGGTGAGCCGAAGGCGCAGGAACGGATCTCTCTTTCTTCTCAAGAAGCTCTTTTCTGATAAAAACCTTCAGGCAGAAGTTCATTTTTCACTCCAGACCTAAAATCCGTGAGAACCGCGTTTAAGGGAACGAGTTTAGTTTAAATTTCTCTTTTTCTTCAGGCAGATGCATGTGATGCTAAAGTAGGTTGTAAATTTACGCGGCGTGTCTTTAATTGACTGTTGTTGTTTTTTTTCAGTTTCTATAAATAACGACGCGGCGTAAAGCCTGCAAATGCTAGTCAAGTGCTAACGATAGCCGAGGCGAAGAGGAAGCTCATCTAAAGAGTCGTGCTATAATCGGGTTTAAACAGAAAAGCGTATCTTTTCTTCTTCTTCTTCTTCTTTTACCTCCCAATTTCTCTGTGCTGTTTAAAGGCTCTATAAAGATTACGAGCAGCTCTTTACCTCAAATTAGGTGAAAAAAAGACGCGTAGGTTTGCGTGTAGGAGTTATTAAAAAGGTGCTTTTAAAAAAAAAAAAAAACGGAGGAGGTGGATGAAATCTCCAGAGAGGTTTTACAGAGTTTCGGGGTGTTTGAACTCACCTTCTCACACTCTTCCACCCAAAAACCCTCGGAGGTGTGAAAATTCCTGAAGCCGAGGAGAGGAAAAGGGTGGAAGAAGTTCACGAGCTGCACAGAACCTCCGCTTTATGAGATTCTGCAGAAATGTGTGTGTGTGTGTGTGTGTGTGTGTGTGTGTGTGTGTGTGTGTGTGTGTGTGTGTGTGTGTGTGTGTGTGTGTGTTTTTACACCACTCAAGGCCCGGTGCTGCCGAACATGGCAGCTGTTCTTGAGAAAGTCCTGCTGCGTGTTTTCTCCAGCGAGGTTCTTCTCTTTAATGTGCCGCTGATTTAGAGCTCGATGACTGATGCCGCTTTGCACTTTCTGCCTTCAGAGTGTTCGGCGTTTCGTGCCAAGACGTTATGAAACGTTAAAAATGAAACACTCTTTCTGAGGACTCGGAGGCCTCGGCAGGATTAGCGCTAACTCCGCTAACGACACCAAAACGCTTTCAGACAGGTTTTTAGGTTGTTTCTTTTTTTTTTGAGGGAATCTGTTTTTATGGAAACTTTTCAGACGTGACATTTTAAATTCGCCGTTTCACCGGTTTTCCTTTCTGATTAGCGGCGATGTGTGCTCACGCTAATCGTGATGTCCTGTGAAAGCTTTTCGAGATGAGATGTTTAATAAGAACAGCGTGAATACTTTCCACATGACCTTTCATTTTTCTCCTGGAGCTTTTTCGTTTCGTCCGCTCTCCTCTTCCAAAAGATTGATTTAATTCCTATGGAGCCGATTTACGCTAATCGCGTTGTTACGCTAATTACATCCCCTCGTCTCAAACGGCACTAAACCTCAGCTTCGTCAGCGTTTTCTTTTCTCGTTACGGAGGTAAAACACTCGCTCCTTACGTTTACCTGTAGTCTTTTTTTAATTCATTGTCACCTGTGCACATGGAGGTGTTTGTGTCGTGATTAGCCGGTTAGCTTTAATGTGCGTCCATCCCGATCACGCTTTCCTGTGAAAGCTTTCAGAAATGTGGCTTTAACGAGAACAACATGACTTCGCTGCACATGACCTTTACTTTCTCCTGAAGGATTTTTTTATTTCGTCCATTTTCTTCTTCCAAAAGATTTATTTAATTGTTATGGAACCGATTTATGCTAATCAGGTTATTACGCTAATTACGCTCTCCTCTGCGTTAACAGTATTGAAAGTCTGCGTCATCGGTGTGGCGAACGTCTAAACAGTCGCTCTGTCATTCACTTTTTTATTTTAAACACTTCATGGTCCATTTGATTGTTTTGGTATTGATTAGCGCTAGCGTTGTCATGCTAACTAACTATATGAATTGAGAATTGAAGGAGATCCTTCCGTTTCTTCCGGGTCGTTTTATCTTCTGTCGTCTTTTCTGCTTCCAAAACTCCGTTTCCTTTTTGTGTTACTGATTAGCGCTAATATCGCCACGCTAATCAGGTGTCTGAAAGCGTCTAAGATTGTTTTAGAAATAAAGGAGAACAGTCCAAATGTCTTCCACATGACTTTTCCTTTCTCCACGAGGACTTTTAATTCGTCCGTTTTCCTCTTCCAGAAGATTTATTTAATCGTTAAGGAAACGGTTTATGCTAATCGTGTCATTTTTCTTTCACTGTACTGAGAACTAGTGGTTTTAATGGAAACCTCACCAACAACCTTTGGCCCTCAGATCGATCAGGATCCACTTTATTTATGGTTATTTTCCTTCCTCTGACAGAACAGTTAACGCTAATACTCGAGCTAGCGCTAACGCTCGGATGTTCATCCAGTTCATCGTCCCTTTAAGATACTTTACAGAAATGAACAGTAGCAGCTGCAGTCGAATATGCGCGGGTTTGTTTCTGTGAGCTAACGTTGCAGTAGCACTAGCAGAGCTGATCACAGTCACGTTAGCGCACGTTAATATGCAGAAATCTTCTTTCGACGTTTTATTTAGGAACAAATTCAGAAGTAGTCATTAAAATGATTCAGTTGTAAAGGAGATTTGGGGACATGTGGTGGACGGAAACTAGGACTGAAACGTTTCAAGTTTACTGACCAGCAAGTCACTTATCGTCATCAGAACTAAAGCGTTAGCTGTGAAAACAAACTCCGATCGATAACGGCTCAGGATTTCTCATCACAGGAAACCGGAGCTCTCTTAAAAACGTCTGAGAACGTTGTTGGTCTGTAGTGTTGTAGGAATACCATCAAATAAATGAGGAACAAATCCACTCCTTCATCCTCAAACACACAGCAGCGTGATGAATATGCATGAATATGCTAATTTACAAACCGCAACATCACTAATACGAGCTGACGGTTCGATCGAAATTGTAAATCGTGTGTGATGTCATTAAAGTGACGTGAGAGTCCGTGTGATTGGACACGTCTCCGCTTCGTCTTCGCTTCTCCTTCTTCTTCGTGACTTTTTTATTGCTCATTGGCTTTAACAGACTCTGTTTAATCCGAGAGAGAAACAGGAGAACACACTGATGCACCGCTGGGAATAAAAACTCATTTCCTTTAAATTAACACAACGACCTAAGAACCGCAGGAGAGCCTTAAACTGTACGCTGTAGACGTTAAAACATCTCTGTTGTGCTGTGTAGGGCATTTATTCAAACCTGACCTTCTCTCTCTCACACACACACACACACACACACACACACACACACACACATGTCCCGCGGGTGGTATATCACTGAAACTCCATCTTCTTAGCCTTTAAAATGATGTTTTATTAAATCACAATCATAATATTAACCGTGCCATGTCATGAGACCTCGTTAGAAAGTTCCGGCTCAAAGCAAATAAGATTTCATTTAGCAATCTGTAAATCAGAAGGTAAAAAATGGCTGTCGTGCTCTCGGACCGACTTTAACGGCCCTCAGGAGGGAGGACGCGGGAGGAGGAAGGAGCACCGGTGATTCAGGGAGTGTTGTGATGCGCAGGTCAGGCGTTACACGTATTACGCTCACGTTACATCATAACGTCGTCCTGCCAAAAACAACATGGCTCCTCATGTCCTCCTCACGCTTCTTACGCTTTATTAATGTTAGACACTCCGCCAGTGACAACAATCGAACATGTCTCTGAGGCTCCGTGTTTACTTCCTGTCTTTTCTCACGTCTCAATTGTGCTATGGTTCAACGTTAAACCTTCTCCTGGACTTCTCCTTTCACACTGAGACAGTTCTGAGGAACATCTCCATCCATAAACATGCCAGCTAGCTCAGCTTGTCCTTTAGCGCCGCGTGTGAACAGGGTTTGAAGCTCGAGCCGCAGACGTGTCTGGAATTACACGGAGAGAATCACATATTTGTTGTCATGGTAACGAGTACAAAAAAAGTTTTAGCTAGCAACAGCTGGAGCTAGAGCACCTCTGTGCCAGACTGTAGGGTACCATTACTTTTACAGCACATCCGTGAAACCTTATCAGCATCGATACATCTTTAGCTCCGCCCACTCCATCACTTTTATACAGAAATCACACAATATTGAATAATATGA
>NC_062521.1:1001763-1004263 GCF_022655615.1 Tachysurus fulvidraco
CTGTCTCGCTCCCGAGTGTGTGTGTGTGTGTGTGTGTGTGTGTGTGTGTGTGTGTGTGTGTGTGTGTGTGTGTGTGTGTGTGTGTGTGTGTGTGTGTGTGTGTGTGTGTGAAACCTGCAGCACAGCAGTGCACTTACAGCCCAGGGGCATGTAGCACTTTTCCACAAGACATTACAAATGATTCTGTTTTATATTCAGTAATAGTGATGAAAAAACCTGAAGATGTGTGGAAGCACAAAATGCAAATAAATACAGCCACACCCCCAAAACAACATACTCAAGCCACGCCCCCTGACCACACCCCCAATGAGACACTCACCTAAACACACTTGCACAAGTCCAAGCCCAATGGCCAAGACCCAAAGCCAAACATTTAATTTCAAATGCTTTGACCAATGAGGGACAGTTTTTACCACAGGGATGTCCAATCCTGTCAGGTCTCTACCATAGTGGTGTCCAATCCTGTCAGGTCTCTACCATAGTGGTGTCCAATCCTGTCAGGTCTCTACCATAGTGGTGTCCAATCCTGTCAGGTCTCTACCATAGTGGTGTCCAATCCTGTCAGGTCTCTACCATAGTGGTGTCCAATCCTGTCAGGTCTCTACCACAGGGATGTCCAATCCTGTCCGGTTTCTACCATAGTGGTGTCCAATCCTGTCAGGTCTCTACCACAGGGATGTCCAATCCTGTCCGGTTTCTACCATAGTGGTGTCCAATCCTGTCAGGTCTCTACCACAGGGATGTCCAATCCTGTCAGATCTCTACCACAGGGATGTCCAATCCTGTCAGGTCTCTACCATAGTGGTGTCCAATCCTGTCAGGTCTCTACCATAGTGGTGTCCAATCCTGTCAGGTCTCTACCACAGGGGTGTCCAATCCTGTCAGGTTTCTACCATAGTGGTGTCCAATCCTGTCAGGTCTCTACCATAGTGGTGTCCAATCCTGTCAGGTCTCTACCATAATGGTGTCCAATCCTGTCAGGTTTCTACCATAGTGGTGTCCAATCCTGTCAGGTCTCTACCACAGGGATGTCCAATCCTGTCAGGTCTTTACCACAGCGATGTCCAATCCTGTCAGGTCTCTATCACAGGGATGTCCAATCCGGTCAGGTCTCTATCACAGGGATGTCCAATCCGGTCAGGTCTCTACCATAGTGGTGTCCAATCCTGTCAGGTCTCTACCACAGGGATGTCCAATCCTGTCAGGTCTTTACCACAGCGATGTCCAATCCTGTCAGGTCTCTATCACAGGGATGTCCAATCCGGTCAGGTCTCTATCACAGGGATGTCCAATCCGGTCAGGTCTCTACCATAGTGGTGTCCAATCCTGTCAGGTCTCTACCACAGGGATGTCCAATCCTGTCAGGTCTCTACCACAGGGATGTCCAATCCTGTCAGGTCTCTACCGCAGGGATGTCCAATCCTGTCAGGTCTTTACCACAGCGATGTCCAATCCTGTCAGGTCTCTATCACAGGGATGTCCAATCCGGTCAGGTCTCTATCACAGGGATGTCCAATCCGGTCAGGTCTCTACCATAGTGGTGTCCAATCCTGTCAGGTCTCTACCACAGGGATGTCCAATCCTGTCAGGTCTCTACCACAGGGATGTCCAATCCTGTCAGGTCTCTACCGCAGGGATGTCCAATCCTGTCAGGTCTCTACCACAGGGATGTCCAATCCTGTCAGGTCTCTACCACAGGGATGTCCAATCCTGTCAGGTCTCTACCGCAGGGATGTCCAATCCTGTCAGGTCTTTACCACAGCGATGTCCAATCCTGTCAGGTCTCTATCACAGGGATGTCCAATCCGGTCAGGTCTCTATCACAGGGATGTCCAATCCGGTCAGGTCTCTACCATAGTGGTGTCCAATCCTGTCAGGTCTCTACCACAGGGATGTCCAATCCTGTCAGGTCTCTACCGCAGGGATGTCCAATCCTGTCAGGTCTCTACCGCAGGGATGTCCAATCCTGTCAGGTCTTTACCACAGCGATGTCCAATCCTGTCAGGTCTCTATCACAGGGATGTCCAATCCGGTCAGGTCTCTATCACAGGGATGTCCAATCCGGTCAGGTCTCTACCATAGTGGTGTCCAATCCTGTCAGGTCTCTACCACAGGGATGTCCAATCCTGTCAGGTCTCTACCACAATCCTGCTTTCATTCCAGTCCAGCTGTAGCTACACCTGACTCCAGTGTTTAATAAGTCTGATTTTGGCTTTCAGCTCTCTCTCTCTCTCTCTCTCTCTCTCTCTCTCTCTCTCTCTCTCTGTCTCTCTCTCTCTCTCTCTCTCTCTTTCTCTCACGCTTTCTCTCTGTCTCTCTCTCTCCCTCACTCTGTCTGTCTGTCTGTCTGTATCACTGTCTGACCATCTGTCTGTCTATCTGTCTGTCTGTCTGTCTGTCTGTCTGAACATCTGTCTGTCTGTCTGTCTGTCTGTCTGTCTGTCTGTCTGTCTGTCTGTCTGTCTGTCTGTCTGTCTGTCTGTCTGTCTGTCTGTCTGTC
>NC_062521.1:1006763-1011763 GCF_022655615.1 Tachysurus fulvidraco
TTTTGTTGTCATTACAGACTGATTGTTTTGTTGTTGTTGTCATTACAGACTGATTGTTTTGTTGTTGTTGTTGTTGTTGTTGTCATTACAGACTGATTGTTTTGTTGTTGTTGTTGTTGTCATTACAGACTGATTGTTTTGTTGTTGTTGTTGTTGTTGTTGTCATTACAGACTGATTGTTTTGTTGTTGTTGTTGTTGTCATTACAGACTGATTGTTTTGTTGTTGTTGTTGTTGTTGTTGTCATTACAGACTGATTGTTTTGTTGTTGTTGTTGTTGTCGTCATTACAGACTGATTGTTTTGTTGTTGTTGTTGTCATTACAGACTGATTGTTTTGTTGTTGTTCTTGTTGTCGTCATTACAGACTGATTGTTTTGTTGTTGTTGTTGTCATTACAGACTGATTGTTTTGTTGTTGTTGTTGTCATTACAGACTGATTATTTTGTTCTTGTTGTTGTCATTACAGACTGATTGTTTTGTTGTTGTCGTTGTTGTTGTTGTTTTTGTTGTTGTTGTTGTTGTTGTCATTACAGACTGATTGTTTTGTTGTTTTGTTGTTGTTGTCATTAATTGTTTTGTTGTTGTCGTTGTTGTTGTTGTTTTTGTTGTTGTTGTTGTCATTACAGACTGATTGTTTTGTTGTTGTTGTTGTTTTAGTTGTTGTTGTTGTCATTACAGACTGATTGTTTTGTTGTTGTTGTTTTTGTTGTTGTTGTTGTCATTACAGACTGATTGTTTTGTTGTTGTTGTTTTTGTTGTTGTTGTTGTCATTACAGACTGATTGGGTTGTTGTTGTGTCTCCTGTAGAGATTGTTCTGTAGGTGTGCGTTGGTGTCTCAGTGTACAGTATACAGTAGCTGTATAGATTGGCAATGAAGCCAAAGCTGTATAGATAGAGGCTTTAGGTTGTGTGTTGCCATGGTAACGTGCTGACTGACTGACAGCCTGTAGTAAAACACATCTGATTGGAGTAAAGCGGAACACAACGCTGACGGTTCGATTCAATAAACTGAATGACGTAACAGGAAGTGAGCTCAGTGTACATGACCTGAATCAGTCTGTGTTTCCTGTCAGGGAGCATCACTGTCTCTGTAGCATCTGTTCAGCACAAGCTCTGCTATGCTACTTCTGTGTGTGTGTGTGTGTGTGTGTGTGTGTGTGTGTGTGTGTGTGTGTGTGTGTGTGAGAGAGAGAGAGAGAGAGAGAGAGAGAGAGAGAGAGAGAGAGAGAGACAGAAGGAGGTTATTTAAGCAGCTGCACATAGATGGCCGTGTCTCCAGAGTAGAGCGCTGACTTTCTGAATCATTAAGATTAAGAGGAACCTGATACTCTCTGGTTCTGAGCTGGGCTCAGCGTGTGGGTGAACCTTCAGCTGGTGTTCGTGTAGCGGTTTGTCGATCGGCCGTGGACTTGTGTGTTTGCGGGTTTCGGATTCCAGCTACTGCTCTGTTGTGGTCTCCAGTACGACAGACTGGATCCAGGATAACGGACATTACTTTGCAATCAGAAAAATACAAAGTCCAGAGGTTTTAAGTTGGTTTGCTTGTTGGAGCTGTTTTACATTATTTAGTGTTAAACGTCTCACTTCTTTAGTGTCAGAGTAACGCTAATAATGTCTTTTACTAGCACTTCACACACGCAGGTGATTCACTTACTTACACAAAAATGTGCTAATGCTAAACACTTCATGCACTCAACACTCACAGATTTGCAGAGGAGTTAGGCTCCAGTCAGTGGATGAGAGAACTTTTCAAGATGGCTGACAACAAAACAAGACAAGGCAGTGTGTAGTGTGCAGTGTGCAGTGTGCAGTGTGTAGCATACAGTGTGCAGTGTGCAGTGTGTAGTGTGCAGTGTGTAGCGTGCAGTGTGTAGCGTGCAGTGTGTAGCGTGCAGTGTGCAGTGTGTAGCGTGCAGTGTGTAGCGTGTAGTGTGTAGCGTGTAGTGTGTAGCGTGCAGCGTGTAGCGTGTAGTGTGTAGCGTGCAGCGTGTAGTGTGTAGCGTGCAGTGTGCAGTGTGTAGCGTGCAGTGTGTAGCGTGCAGTGTGCAGCGTGCAGTGTGCAGTGTGTAGTATGTAGTGTGCAGCGTGTAGTGTGTAGCGTGCAGTGTGTAGCGTGCAGTGTGCAGTGTGCAGTGTGTAGCGTGCAGTGTGTAGCGTGCAGTGTGCAGTGTGTAGTGTGTAGCGTGTAGTGTGTAGTGTGTAGTGTGTAGTGTGCAGTGTGTAGTGTGCAGTGTTTAGCGTGTAGTGTATAGCGTGCAACGCATCATTTGGGATGTTTTTAATGTAATGTCGAACACAGATGAAGGAAGAACATGAGACACAAACGTGCTAATACGCTAATATGCTAACATGCTAATACGTTAATACGCTAATACGTTAACATGTGGTGAGAAAGCTTGATTTTATGTGCAGATGTAAAACACTGGACCACATCATTGTCCATTACTGTAGTGATAATTACATCATTGTCCACTACTGTAGTGATAATTACATCATTGTCCACTACTGTAGTGATAATTACATCATTGTCCACTACTGTAGTGATAATTACATCATTGTACATTACTGTAGTGATAATTACATCATTGTATATTACTGTAGTGATAATTACATCATTGTCCACTACTGTAGTGATAATTACATCATTGTACATTACTGTAGTGATAATTACATCATTGTACATTACTGTAGTGATAATTACATCATTGTCCACTACTGTAGTGATAATTACATCATTGTCCACTACTGTAGTGATAATTACATCATTGTCCACTACTGTAGTGATAATTACATCATTGTACATTACTGTAGTGATAATTACATCATTGTACATTACTGTAGTGATAATTACATCATTGTATATTACTGTAGTGATAATTAGCGGATTTCAGTCTGAATAAAAGAATGATTAAATGAAGTCATTAACATCGTCAGTGTGACATGTTGACGTCGAAGACATCCGATTATCATCACGCAGACGTACGAACGCACTCTCGCAGCGTGCGAGCGTATCCTCCATGCGCCTTTAAAAACACAGACTTTGGTCCGGAGGATCTGTTGAAAGGACGAGCAGAGAAACAAAAGCCCCAGATTTGTAATCAGTGTATTAATAGAAGGCAGTCAGTGGAGCATTGTTTTATTATCTGACGTCTCCGAGTGATCCACGATAAGCTCCGATCTCTTCCAGACAGTGATATTGCTTACATTAGCTATGCCCTTGTAATCCCCATTACCAGGGAGGAATTCACAAGATGGCTGCCAAGCGCAACTCAAAACACATGGGTACAACAGGAAGAGCTCATAAATAAAAGAGAAGAGGAAAAAAAAATCCAATATTTTGTCTTTGTCTCGTTCCAAACTGCTCCACTTGCAGAAGAGTGAGTTTGTGGGCATTATTTCAGTGTGTTCAGTGGTTTTTGTTTGGAATAAAGCATGAGGCTTGAATTGGTCTGTAGTCCTCTTTAAAAAGGAATGAAACGCTTACTGAAATCTGATTAAAGACGCTTTTAACGAGAACGGTTTCCCAAAAAAAGTGAATTATTCTCCAGCTTTAAAGACAGATGTTGTTTGTCTGATTCCTCTCACCAGTGAGTAAATTCCGTCGTGATAAACCATCCAAAAAACATGGCAACCAAGTTTCAGAATTTAGCCAGAATTTTCTCTAAAAAAAAACAAAACACTGAATTACAACCGACGAATGAAAACGTTTATCTTCATTAACGTCGTTGCTTACAACCGGTTGTCCTCGGAGAGCATCGGTTTCTGACAGATCCGCAGCCAACGACCACAATTCCGCTTTTAGCTCAACAAAGTCCTCTGGATAGCATTTTTGATACATCAAAAATCTCTAAAAGTGGTTCTTCGAGATCCGGCCAAACCCGGAGAACCCACCGGAGAACATGTTCAAGTCAGAGGAGCTTCGTTTGTTCGTTCGTCCGTCCATCTTTGTCATTCCGCTCTTTCCTGGTCAGTAGATTCCCAAGTTGTGAACATGCCACATATCACAGGGACAATTTAGAGTCATGAATCCACCTTCAGGGAGGTGTGTATGAGAGTTGAGGAAACCAGAGAACCTGGAGGAACAAGCCAAACAAGATACATGTAGATTGTGGGTTGAATCAAAGAACGGTAAAGGATCAGAGTGAGGTGCAGAGCAGGGTGTGAAAAGTACCTTCAGCTAGGTGACTGCTGGTGCTGTTGGTTTTGGCCTGGAGGATCTGATGACAATCCTAATCCTCATCAGATGCTCCAAGAAGCCAGTGAACACTTCAGTGAGGTGGCGTGGAGTTTGATGGTGTTTGTTAGTAGACCTGAGTGGTAAAGTGGTCCAGTCTGGAGATGACCAGGGATTCAGCAGAACCTCGGTGGATAGAAAGGAACGGATCCTCCTGAAGTCGTAGAGATGAAGCGGAATGGTCGAGCATGTTGTGTGTTGATATTATAGTAACCTAAGTGTTCTGTATATAACATAAATCTAACATCACCAGGGCTCTCCAACCCTGCCACCACCCCCCACCCCCCAAACCCCATTGGTTGTTGCGTTAAATCTTACCCAGATACAATAGTGCTATTTTCTGATTGGCTGTCGTGTAGCCTCTTTTTTTTTGATTGGCTGATAAGTGTCAGGCTCGACTAAGAACTGAGACGCGCTTGATTCCCGCCCGTTTCCATAGAGACGGCGGTGCGGACCGATACATTTTAGGCGCTGAGGCTTATTAAATATATGATAAATATTCACATTTTTTTCTGCGTGAGAAATACGACGTGTGGCGTGAGAGCGCGAGAAAAGACCGGAATCCGTGACTGTCACTCTCAGTGTGTGTGACACTTTACAGCCCTGCATCAAGTAAGGTCTCACTGTCAGATCTCACTTCTAATAGACTCGCTGTTTCAGGCTCGCTAACATACGTAGCTAACAGATCTGTAACAACGACAAATTAGCATCGCGTTTGTCTTCCCTGTTAACCACGTTAGCACGTTTCATCAACCTTTAACCGA
>NC_062521.1:1016763-1021763 GCF_022655615.1 Tachysurus fulvidraco
TAAGCAAAAGAAAAAAGTGAAAACATAAAAGAAAGAAAAATACTTGTGTCCAAAAGAGACAGCGTGAAAGAAAGAAAGAAAGAAAGAAAGAAAGAAAGAAAGAAAGAAAGAAAGAAAGAAAGAAAGGAAGGAAGGAAGGGAGGGAGGAAGGGAAGGAGGCTTAGTACGTCCGACCAGAAAGAAATCGCGCCAGCACTCCCTCCCTACCTCCCTCCCTCCCTCCCTCACCCCGGCCTTCTTTCCTTCCTGCCTCCCTCCTTCCCTTCCGTCACTCCCGCCCTCCCTCCCTCCAGCCCTCCCTCCCTCCTCCCTCCCACCTCCCTTCCTTCCTTCCTCCTTCCTTCCTCCCTCCTTCCCTTCCTCCCTCCCTCCCTCCCTCCCTCCCTCCCTCCCTCCCAGCCCGCCCTTCCGCCCTCCCTGACCCTCCTCCCTCCCTTCCTTCCTCCTTCATTCCTCCCTCCTTCACTTCATTCCTTCAGTTCCTCCTCCACTCCCTCCCTCCTCCCTCCTTCCTTCCTTCCTTCCTTCTTCCTGCCCCTTCCTTCTCCCTTCCTTCCCGCACCCCCCTCCTCCGCTCCATAGTTCCACCTTGTTCAAATGAACAGAAATGAAAGAAGAGATTTAACTGTGTCGCTCTTTAATATTTGTTAATGTTCAGTCAGAAAGGTTTATAGTTCTGAGTGTTTAATCCGAGTCACTCTGACTCTCAGCTCTGCCTCTGACTCCATTCTGTGAGTTTTATGAGACAGTTTTCTCTCTGTCCAGGGTTCAGGATCCGTGTGTCACAGCACTGGTGTTTATGTGGAAAAGTAGCAGAGTGGAACACCAGAGAGGATTTTCAGGCTTCAGGCACTTTACTTTGACAAATGACCTGGAAGACAAGAGCGGCGTGTCACAGAGAGAGAGAGAGGGGGGGGGGAGAGGGAGAGAGAGAGAGAGAGGGGGGGGAGAGAGAGGGAGAGAGAGAGAGAGATAGAGATAGAGAGAGAGAGAGAGAGAGAGAGAGAGAGAGAGAGAGAGAGACAGAAAGAGAGAGAGAGTCGGTCTCTGTGCGAGTGATGAACGTAGCTGAGGAAATCGTAAAGCTCTGAGGAGATTGGTGACGCCGCTCCTGTTAGCTCCGCCTGACCAATCAGAGCGCAGGATGATTCCACACTGACGCCTGGATGTTCTCCTGCTCCGGTTACCAACAGTCACGAGGTTAAGTGCTAAAATGCCGCAGATTAAAACAGACCAGACATAAAACATTCACTTAAACAAGATCTTACACCAGATTCACTGGTTTTCATGTGATTTTTATAGAATGTGTTTATTTTGCTGTTCTGACTCAAAGAACCGGTTCTGTTCTGGCTTTCGTTCCTTTTCTAAACCTTAATCCATGACACTCATCATGTGGAGGTCTTTATCTGTGTGTCTAATCTCTGGTCTGATCGGCTGTGATTGACTGAAACAGAGAACCTGATCTCCAGCTGCAGGTGTTTCTGAAGGTTCCGAAGATCTTCTGCTACAGGAACTATTTTTTTTTTTAAAGATCTCTGTTGTGCACATAGGAGGGGGGGGGGCACGGTGGCTTAGTGGTTAGCACGTTCGCCTCACACCTCCAGGGTCGGGGGTTCGATTTCCGCCTCCGCCTTGTGTGTGTGGAGTTTACATGTTCTCCCCGTGCCTCAGGGTTTCCTCCCCCGGTCCAAAGACATGCATGGTAGGTTGATTGGCATCTCTGGAAAATTGTCCGTAGTGTGTGTGTGTGTGTGAATGAGAGTGTGTGTGCCCTGTGATGGGTTGGCACTCCGTCCAGGGTGTATCCTGCCTCGATGCCCGATGACACCTGAGATAGACACAGGCTCCCCGTGACCCGAGAAGTTCGGATAAGCGGTAGAAGATGAACGAATGAATGAATGAATGAATGAATGAATGAATGAATGAATGAACGAAAGTTCTGCACTCAGACTTTTAATGAGCTCTGATGGATCTGAAGCACTGAGGTTCACCAGAACTCTCTGTCTGGGAGAGCAGCGCTCCTGTCTGTCAGTCTGTTGACACAGAGGTTAAATGTCCGGTGTTAGAGATCATAAAGTTTATTAGCACATTAATCTTTATGTATTGTGTCTCAGAGGTTCAGCATGTGTCCCACGTGTACACAGATCTGACCAGGACGTTCTCACTGGACACGATTCCTTACTGATAAATCGCCGTCCAACCTCCGCATGTCCTCCTCGTAAAAAGTCTCGTCCGGCCGAACGCGTTCTCCGTCTTCCTCGGTTCACACTGGACAGTGTAGGTACTCTGGAGGAGGGACAGGAGGAGGAAGAAGGTCTGAAAGTCCTTTGAGGGACAAACCTCATCTCAGTCTAAAGGCTTCATAACCTTAACCTTAGGAATTACAGGAGACAATTTTATTTTTGTTAACGGTCTCGCATTACGTGTCTGGAACGTCCCTGGACTCGGAGCTGCTCGAGCTTCAGGGGGGGAATAAAAACCCCTCCATAAATGCGTGAAGTTTTTTCCTAAGCTGGATCTCTCGGGATGGAAGCCGTGTGTTCCACATAGCAGCGAGATACTGAGGGACCAGAGAGCTCGGAAAAAAGCCCTGTCCAAGCGCGCACTAACCCGTGTCAGTCTGAAGATTTATTACGGACGTCTAATTGATTTTATTGCAGAGAAAGAGAAGCAGAACGGCGCACGTCCATGTGTTTTCTGCATTGATGTTTGCACAGTTTTTTTTTGTTTTTTTTTACGTGCGGCGCACCGCATTATTGTGACGATGTATTTTCCCTTCTGTCCACCTGCACGTCCCGGCTCTCGGCCTGCCATGTTACACTCCAGTGTCATTCTCTAGAATATTCTAAGTACATTAACATAAGCGCAGCGTGTAAATCACTATGAAGAATGTGTACGATGACTGCTACAGCCTGCCAGGCTAGTAAGACATGGCGATAGGAAATGGCTCTTAAACAGCCTGACTGGACGAATTTGTTCCAGTGGACTCGTGTCGCTTTCTGTCTTCTGCTCCAAACACACGTGCTGTAAAGCTTAGCGTAAGCGAGCACAGAGACGGACGTGACGCCGAAGTGCGCGGGTCGACGCTGATTTCTTTTAAGTGTGTGTGAGTTGAGCTCTCGCAAGTACACAGAGATACGTTACATTCTGTTACAGCAGCTAATAAAAAAGTCACAGTACATGTAACAGGTTGCATGTGAGACGTGGAATTTCCCGAATCCCATTAAACGTCTTTTTTTTTTTTTCAAAATCAAACCCTGACACCTGTCCGTCACCCGATCCCATCATCCCTGAGAACCGTAGTTCAATCAGGGCGTGACTTGCATTGATGAAACACGCTGTGTGTGATGAACAACTTCCCTTTCCTGCCGATACACAGCTGTGTGTCTGAATGCTGGCGCTCTTGCGCTCATAAATCAGCCCTTTGTGCAGCAGCAGGATCCAATCAGCTCCAGGTGGAGGCACAGGGAGCAGAGGCAGACCCGAATTCAGGGATTACGAGCTGCGCTCTGGACACCGGATCAGGCCAAAGGGCCCGAACAGTAAAACGCTAGCGGACCGAGAATGGAGCCCTGAGGAATGCCGACATATTTACAGATGCATGTCAAGTCGTGCCGTTGCATAACGTTCCTTTTTTTTTTTTTTGGTCCCTTTCACATGCTTCTTTCCAGTTCCATTTACACAGCTCTCTCCCTAATACACACACACACACACACACACACACACACATATACACAATCACAATAACTAATATTAACTATTCCAACGCGATGGAACTCATGCGGACTCAGAACAGAGAAAACTCTACGATACACACTACAGTTCACTTACATTTCATCATTAATCATATCACATAATGTCAGTAGTCACAATCCTTAAACACACCCTCACTCACACTCGCAATAAACACCTCACCATCCCAAGGATGAAACAATTAAACACAAGCAGACCAGGAACCGAACCCTGAGGAACACCACCACAACTGCTGTGATATGTTTCTCTTCCACACACAACAAAAAAAATCCACTAACATGGAAAAAATCTAAAGGCGTGAAATGGAAATGTTTAAATTTTGGTGGACCGAGAACGCATCCCTGAGGCACACCGACATGCTACAACTGAATCTTTAAGGGCGGTCAAGTCATTACATACTGTACTTTTACCACACACACACACACACACACACACACACACACACACACACTTTCTTCCCTCTCACACCCACTGTGACATTTCTCCCTCATGCTAGCAGGTGGAAAAACGCACGCTGTCATGCAGTCACGTCCTCGTACTCTGTCCTGTCGTATTCATAGGCCGAGCGCTCGCAGCTCCCCGAGTGAAGGAGGGGTTGCTAGGGAGGGATGTTGATGAAAAATGGCACAGGCTCATGGAATGCGATTTCAAGCTTCCACATCTGCAGGAAAGACGAAACCGGCCTCCTAATTTTACAATGATGATGTCAGCCGGCCTACATGACAGTGTGCGGCTAAAGTGCCAAGTTTCTTTTCTTCCCCCCCTTGTTTTTTTTTTCCCTCCTCACTCCTTCTTAGCCCTTTTTTCTCTCTCCTTTTCCTCCCTCTTGCTCTTGTTTCTTGTCCCCTGGTTCATTTTTTTTCAGTTTAGAGTGAATGATATTTTGGACATACTCTCACATATAGCTCATGTGCTCTCGCATTCACACGGGACGATATTAGCCTCGCTGTTGTACGGACGGGAAATAGAGAGATGGTAATTTGCTGATTTAGGAAAGTATTACTCACATAGCGTGTTTTTGGAACGTCGCCAGCACATCTTTATGATTAGCCGAGCCGCTGATCCGGCTGTCAGATACCAGAGGAACCTGAACGTGAAAAGGAAGTTTTGATTACAGCTGAAGGAGAAAAGAGTCCAATTACATACTGAATTATCTCCATTATGGCCTGCGTGTGTGTGTGTGTGTGTGTGTGTGTGTGTGTGTGTGTGTGTGTGTGTGTGTGTGTGTGTGTGTGTGTGTGTTAAAG
>NC_062521.1:1036577-1041577 GCF_022655615.1 Tachysurus fulvidraco
ATCGCGTTGGCCTTAACTTTAACGTTTAGCAATAATGATGAGCTTAATGATGCTAACGCAGTTTCCGCTTAGTCATTAGAATATCTGAGGACCGTATGTAGATCATGCTTCCTCTCGCTCTCTCTCTCTCTCTCTCTCTCTCTCTCTCTCTCTCTCAGATTATTAGCTCAAACACAACCTCTGTGTCAGCGTTCACCGATTTTTGAAGCCGACCCGTGATACGTGATCCTTTCATAAATATTTTCAAGGCGGGTTGCATCGGGAGGATTTCTGAGGAGATGTTTTGACAGCCTGAAAATGGAGTTTCAAGATTGCAACAGACGCAAAGATGTCAAGATGTGAACTCGTTTAACCCTCCTGTCATCTTCTCTACGCCGCTGTGTTCTGTCCCTCGCTACGGCGCGCTCTTCTCTCATTTCCGTGCGGTACGGAGAAACGCCTAAATAACGACCGTGAGAGGCGCAAAACTTGATGTTCTACTGCTACATCACATGGTATCTGTGAGATTAGATCATCTCTGACTTTTACTCCTGAAGCAGACAGAAGATTTCTCATTGAATGAAGTGAATGTGGTCTGGGTTAGAAATGCGGTTATCGGCACCTCGATAAGAGCCACGGATCTTAAACGTTATTCCGGTTTAGTTCTTGACATATGGAAATTTTTTTTCAGTCAGAACGAATGTGGACGTTCCAGACGTCGTCGTGTCTTCGCATCTCCTGTCATACAGTGAGAATGAACACAAACTCATGAGTTTACTGCCAAATGGTCACGCATCAACGTCACGTCTGACTCTTACAGCGTGCTAAATCGACGGAGAGCGAGAAGCTACAGTGCGCCGCCGATCACGGCGTGTTTATAAATGATTAGCAACACCTGTTTGGTCCCGTGTAACAGGTCCCAGTAAACAACACGCTGAAATTTCCCAAAGGCTTCGGCTGCCTTTTACAAGCCATTATCCCTATAGATGTACAAAATCTGTGCTGGAGGACTTTTACACACTCGTAAATTAGCACAGACACCACTGGGGAATGTGAGCAGGGCCTGCAGACTGACAAAAAACATCGAACCCCACATAAGGAGTCGGTGTGAGCAATAACATAAATACATAAACGCGCATGTTAAACTCCTGCTCTGTGAAGCTGCATTTCTTTTTCGGTTACCGGCAAAAATAAATGAAAGTGAATCGTCCGTTTTAAAGAAAATCTGCCTGTGAGCTAACAGGAAGTGATCAGCAGAAGGGATCTGTAATCTTTCGTAGCGTTAGCATTAATTAGCATTAGCGTTCTGCCTCACACTTGGCCTGCAGATGTTCCTTTATCCCTCTGAACTGACGCAAACCGAGCAAAACACATAAAAACACGGCGTACGGGTCACCAAACACAGAAACACTCGTACACATGTTCATCTGAGGCCTGCCTGTTCTGCAGACCGGACATGTTTATATGTTTACTGAAAAAAACTGTTTTTGTTTGAAATCCCAGCTGCTGTTTTTATGGTTATATGAAGAATGTGTTCACATGGAGAGGAGAATAAAGCTGCTAGTTTGATTTCACACACATGCTAAACACAGCGTTATACAGTGACTGCATCCTTTCTAAACACAATGACATCACTGCCGTAGAGACCGAAGCCTTCTCCAGATCCAGATACCATCACTTTTCTGTCAGACCCCATGCAGAGCTGCTGAGGTTCTGCACCGAACGTTGAGCTGCTCGCGGTTGGTTCTCACACCAACGCTAACCGTTCGGCTGTTTAGTATTTAAACGCAGACGGCTAGCTCTGGTGCATCAAGCTATGTGCTTAACTAGCATCCGTTTATTTTGACTCTCAGGAGAAAAGGAACAGAGCGTCGTTCTCCATGTTAAAGGATCGATACCATGACGACACACGATACACGGGACAGACACAACGTCAAAGTTAAACACAGCGCAATACAGCAGAGTGTAGCAGTGTTGGGTAGCAGTGTTGGGTAGCAGCGTTGTGTAGCAGCGTTGTGTAGCAGTATTGTGTAGCAGTATTGTGTAGCAGTGTTGTGTAGCAGTATTGTGTAGCAGTGTTGTGTAGCAGTATTGTGTAGCAGTATTGTGTAGCAGTGTTGTGTAACAGTGTTGTGTAACAGTATTGTGTAGCAGTGTTGTGTAGCAGTATTATGTAGTAGTGTTGTGTAACAGTATTGTGTAGCAGTCTTGTGTAGCAGTCTTGTGTAGCAGTCTTGTGTAGCAGTGTTGTGTAGCAGTATTGTGTAGCAGTATTATGTAGTAGTGTTGTGTAACAGTATTGTGTAGCAGTATTGTGTAGCAGTGTTGTGTAGCAGTGTTGTGTAGCAGTATTGTGTAGTAGTGTTGTGTAGCAGCGTTGTGTAGCAGTGTTGTGTAGCAGTATTGTGTAGCAGTATTGTGTAGCAGTGTTGTGTAGCAGTGTTGTGTAGCAGTATTGTGTAGCAGTATTGTGTAGCAGTGTTGTGTAGCAGTGTTGTGTAGCAGTGTTGTGTAGCAGTATTGTGTAGCAGTATTGTGTAGCAGTGTTGTGTAGCAGTATTGTGTAGCAGTATTGTGTAGCAGTATTGTGTAGCAGTGTTGTGTAGCAGTATTGTGTAGCAGTATTGTGTAGCAGTATTGTGTAGCAGTGTTGTGTAGCAGTGTTGTGTAGCAGTATTGTGTAGCAGTATTGTGTAGCAGTGTTGTGTAGCAGTGTTGTGTAGCAGTATTGTGTAGCAGCGTTGTGTAGCAGTGTTGTGTAACAGTATTGTGTAGCAGTTTTATGTAGCAGTATTGTGTAGCAGTGTTGTGTAGCAGTGTTGTGTAGCAGTGTTGTGTAGCAGTGTTGTGTAAAAGTATTGTGTAGCACTGTTGTGTAGCAGCGTTGTGTAGCAGTGTTGTGTAGCAGTGTTGTGTAACAGTATTGTGTAGCAGTATTGTGTAGCAGTTTTATGTAGCAGTATTGTGTAGCAGTGTTGTGTAACAGTGTTGTGTAGCAGTGTTGTGTAGCAGTGTTGTGTAACAGTATTGTGTAGCAGTGTTGTGTAGCAGTATTATGTAGTAGTGTTGTGTAACAGTATTGTGTAGCAGTATTGTGTAGCAGTCTTTTGTAGCAGTCTTGTGTAGCAGTGTTGTGTAGCAGTATTGTGTAGCAGTATTATGTAGTAGTGTTGTGTAACAGTATTGTGTAGCAGTATTGTGTAGCAGTATTATGTAGTAGTGTTGTGTAACAGTATTGTGAAGCAGTATTGTGTAGCAGTATTATGTAGCACTGTTGTGTAGCAGCGTTGTGTAGCAGTGTTGTGTAACAGTATTGTGTAGCAGTATTGTGTAGCAGTTTTATGTAGCAGTATTGTGTAGCAGTGTTGTGTAGCAGTGTTGTGTAGCAGTGTTGTGTAGCAGTGTTGTGTAGCAGTGTTGTGTAGCAGTAGGTTTTGCAGTCCAACGAGTCATTAAAAAATGTCATGAAGTGATCTGGCCGTTTGGTTCCACGCCAACAATCCAGTGGTGGTCCCAGACTCATAAAACATGGAGGTGAAATATGGAGGCTGGAAGACATTTTTTCTTCTTCTTTACATCCACCATGTGGCCAAAGCTAGAGTATAGAAATATGATTATGAACATCTGGATAAATCCTCCATCATAAGTGAAATCGCTTCTGTTTCCATTCACACTTTACTCCAGAAGTTTACAAGCCATGGATCCTGTTTTTCACATCTAAAAGTCTTTGCTTCTCTCCTAAGGCCTACAAGCTCCTCCTCCTGTCAGCAGTCTCAAGACTATAAGCTCCTCCTCCTGTCAGTCTGAAGTCTATAAGCTCCTCCTCCTGTCAGTCTGAAGTCTACAAGCTCCTCCTCCTGTCAGTCTGAAGTCTATAAGCTCCTCCTTCTGTCAGTCTGAAGTCTATAAGCTCCTCCTCCTGTCAGTCTGAAGTCTACAAGCTCCTCCTGCTGTCAGTCTGAAGTCTACAAGCTCCTCCTCCTGTCAGTCTGAAGTCTACAAGCTCCTCCTCCTGTCAGTCTGAAGTCTACAAGCTCCTCCCCCTGCCAGTCTGAAGTCTACAAGCTCCTCCTCCTGTCAGTCTGAAGTCTATAAGCCCCTCCCCCTGCCAGTCTGAAGTCTGAGCGATGAATCGACATTACAGTTCTATGCAAATTAAGCATTGCACTGTACAGCAACCATTTTAAATGATTGGTCATATGATTCCTCAGACCACACCCACATGAGGTCCATCGTTCTGCAGACACAGATCCAGTTCACATTTTTTTTAGGTGGATAAAAAAACTGCCTTTGGTCATGAAGGTCATCATTACCCCTTCCCCCCCGCACACACACACACACACCTTGTATCAGGTGGAACCTACAGATGAAGTGATGAAGGACAGTCGAGGTTTGGGTTAGGGTTAGATACTGAACAGTGACAGTGAACAGAGCAGGAGAGCTGCGGCCTCAGAGCCGGTAACTATCACATGAGCTCCAGCTGCCGGCTGTAAATGTTTGGAGGGTGAAGGAAGGCATTAGCGCTGAACGTTCTGGGCGACGACGATGATTCAGCCTCGTAAAAAGCTCTTTAGCCTCTAATGAAATCGGCATTGTTTACGTTTTCGGCAAAACAGGTGCAGGAGCAGGAGAAAAAAAACGCTTGTTAAACAGCAGTGAGGCTGAATTTTCCACCGTAACTATTATTAGCTTCAAATCTCTCTCTGTCTCTCACACACACACACACACACACACACACACACATACTGAACTGATCAGCTGCTCATGAGTATACCATTTTCCCAGGTTTCCTTCTATGTGTGTGTGTGTGTGTGTGTGTGTGTGTGTGTGTGTGTGTTATGCATTACAGGCATCGTCACTGCTGAGATCTCCTCCACACCTGGTCGTCCAGAAGAAGGTGTTAAAACTGCAGGAGAGAGCGATGGAGCAATGTAGGGAGAAAAGATCTCATTAATGAACAGGTGCACGCTTCAAATTAAAGCAGAGAGGACCACGTCGCTCGTAAAAAGCCTTTAATGCGC
>NC_062521.1:1046577-1069077 GCF_022655615.1 Tachysurus fulvidraco
GCTTAGTGTACAGTAACCAGCTTAGTGTACCGTAACCAGCTTAGTGTACAGTAACCAGCTTAGTGTACCGTAACCAGCTTAGTGTACAGTAACCAGCTTAGTGTACCGTAACCAGCTTAGTGTACCGTAACCAGCTTAGTGTACTGTAGTAACCAGCTTAGTGCACCTTAACCAGCTTAGTGTACTGTAACCAGCTTAGTGTACTGTAACCAGCTTAGTGTACTGTAACCAGCTTAGTGTACCGTAACCAGCTTAGTGTACTGTAGTAGCCAGCTTAGTGCACCTTAACCAGCTTAGTGTACTGTAGTAACCAGCTTAGTGTACCGTAACCAGCTTAGTGTACCGTAACCAGCTTAGTGTACTGTAACCAGCTTAGTGTACCGTAACCAGCTTAGTGTACAGTAACCAGCTTAGTGTACTGTAGTAACCAGCTTAGTGCACCTTAACCAGCTTAGTGTACTGTAACCAGCTTAGTGTACCGTAACCAGCTTAGTGTACAGTAACCAGCTTAGTGTACTGTAACCAGCTTAGTGTACCGTAACCAGCTTAGTGTACCGTAACCAGCTTAGTGTACCGTAACCAGCTTAGTGTACCGTAACCAGCTTAATGCACCGTAACCAGCTTAGTGTACCGTAACCAGCTTAGTGTACCGTAACCAGCTTAGTGCACCGTAACCAGCTTAGTGTACCGTAACCAGCTTAGTGTACCGTAACCAGCTTAGTGCACCTTAACCAGCTTAGTGCACCTTAACCAGCTTAGTGTACCGTAACCAGCTTAGTGTACCGTAACCAGCTTAGTGTACTGTAACCAGCTTAGTGCACCTTAACCAGCTTAGTGTACCGTAACCAGCTTAGTGTACCGTAACCAGCTTAGTGTACAGTAACCAGCTTAGTGCACCTTAACCAGCTTAGTGTACTGTAAATCTGTAGGATTCCTGATTTAGATATTAATGAGAAAAAATCGACAAAACGATTTCAATTAAATTATAAACTTAATTTTAACTTCAGTAGTTTGTTTATTTTGTAATGAATGTGTTTGTTTTAAAAGAAAAGAAGCTGCCCTGAACTTTAGTGTTGAATCAAAACAAACGTGCACTTTTTCAAGCGGCCGAGTCGCTTTTTATCGTTTCGGTTTGAACTCTCGACACTTTGAAGATGATTTAAAACATTTTCATGTCACTGAAACTCACTCGAGTGTTTGGATTAATGCTGCAGGAGAAATCTATTGCTTCAGCCTGAGGGGTTTGAATGACATGTCTTACAAGTGTGTGTGTGTGTGGGGGGGGGGGGGGGGGAAGCATGAATGTGTGTGTTTGTCTTCTTTAGAAGCTCGGGTTATTAAAAAATAAGTTATTTTTAAAAGTTTTTTGAAAAAGTCCAAAGTAAAGGAGATGTCAGTCACAGATGAGACGGAGCTCACGTCGTTCACATGTTCTTGAACACAATGTCCTATTCATCTGTGTGTGTGTGTGTGTGTGTGTGTGTGTGTGTGTGTGTGTGTGTGTGTGTGTGTGTGTGTGTGTGTGTGTGTGTGTGTGTGTGTGTGTGTGTGTGTGTGTGTGTGTGTGTGTGTTAAACGTGCCTCTGCAGGTAGGTTTATGTTCCGTCTCCTGCTGTCGGTTATTGCAGTGTGTAACAATAGCAGTGAAACAAAAGAACTTTTTCCTGCTTGGAAAGAAAAAGACGACCAGCTGCTTTTCTTTATTAATTTTACATATTTGTAGAAGATTTAAGTGTTTTGTTTTTTTTTGTCTTCAGCAGGACAGGAGCGCACTCGAGCTCGGCAGCGAAGAGCAACGTAACCGAAGCTCGACACGCTGCACACACACTCGTATCGTCTCACTCCCAGAGGACAGCGACGCGTCCGTCCCGCCGTATCGTAGTAGATTAGCGAAGATGTTAACATGACATCGTTTAAAGGAAACTATCGTTAGCTCTCGTTACTCTGAACAGGTTCTAAATCCATCTTTCTCCTTCATTTGTGTGCTAGAACTTCCAGATGTCCAGATGTCAGCAAGAACCTAAGTGAGAATCCTGGAGACACAAAATTTATCAGCTTTTCTTCCATCCTAATAAGAGTCTGGACTTCATTTCCACTTTTAAAAGTGAAGTGACATACGGCTAAGTACGCTGACCCATACTCAGAATTCGTTCGAACGAATTTAACCCATCCAAAGTGCACACACACAGCATGAACATGAAGCTAACACCTGAACCATAAAGCTAACACCTGAACCATGAAGCTAACACCTGAACCATGAAGCTAACACCTGAACCATGAAGCTAACACCTGAACCGTGTAGCTAACACCTGAACCATGAAGCTAACACCTGAACCATGAAGCTAACACCTGAACCATGAAGCTAACACCTGAACCATGAAGCTAACACCTGAACCGTGTAGCTAACACCTGAACCATGAAGCTAACACCTGAACCATAAAGCTAACACCTGAACCATGAAGCTAACACCTGAACCATGAAGCTAACACCTGAACCATGAAGCTAACACCTGAACCGTGTAGCTAACACCTGAACCATGAAGCTAACACCTGAACCATGAAGCTAACACCTGAACCATGAAGCTAACACCTGAACCATGAAGCTAACACCTGAACCATGGAGCTAACACCTGAACCATGAAGCTAACACCTGAACCATGAAGCTAACACCTGACCTGAAACATCATCAAAAACTAGCATGAAGGTGCTACAGAAGTTTAAGGAGTTCTTCTAAATAAAGTTCTCCTAAGTCACAGATCCAAGTGTATGTGAGCGGCAGTAACTCGTTACATTAGCAGAGTTTAGTTTAGCTAAAGCCAACTCTCACAACATGTGAGTCCTCAAACAAGTGTGTGTGTGTGTGTGTGTGTGTGTGTGTGTGTGTGTGTGTGTGTGTGTGTGTGTGTGTGTGTGTGTGTGTGTGTGTAAGGTGGCAGGAGTTTGTGAGCAAGTTGTGATGGTGATACATAAACGAGAGAAGGTTGGAGATGGTGTGTGGAGTCCCCAGAGGGTGAGAACACCGAGGCGTGATAAAGACAATATTGGGACAAGGCCTCGGTTTCTCTTCAGGTTTCTTCCTTTCACCGCTGCTGCTCGAGGTGTCGCTGCCCTCTAGTGTACGGTTCTGACCCGCAGTTCTGTTACACAGGAGTCTGTCACTTTCTAAAAATGTACACATACTTTTTTTATTATTTGCGTGTTAGAATTACACTCTTTATTACAAACGCAGATGTTTCCAGATCATCTACGTGGCTGTGAAGGCATTCTACAGCAACACGTTCCTACATGGACTTAACAGCTGAATGTACTTTCACACACACACACACACACACACGCGCGCGCGCGCACCCATGTGCCTGCGGCCTGCTCTTATTCTTTCCAAAGCATTTTTCTCTTCTAACCATTAAACCACTTTTGATTTTGATGTGGCCAATTTAACTGCATGCCCCGTAAACATGTGTGTTTTTTGTCACTGATTGTGTGTGTGTGTGTGTGTGTGTGTGTGTGTGTGTGTGTGTGTGTGTGTGTGTGTGTGTGTGTGTGTGTGTGTGTTTCATCATCAATCTTTTTAATATGTTTATACTTAAGATGCTTCAAGAAGGATCCACATCAAACCCACGTGCTACAAGCTGCAACACGGAGTAGAAAAACCTTCCCTAAGTAGTGCGTTAAAACTAGGGAGCGTCACCAAGCGGCACTAAAACAGAAGCTGTTCAGATTCTGGCTAAATGAATAAACTCGTTCCTCGGCACTAGATATTTACCTAAAGCCTTAAAACATGAAGTTGTCAAAACATTCATTCATTCATTCATCTTCTACCGCTTATCCAAACTTCTGGGGTCACGGGGAGCCTGTGCCTGTGCACACACAAGGCGGAGGCGGGAATCGAACCCCCAACACTCTAGGTGTGTGTGAGGTGAACGTGCTAACCACTAAGCCACCGTGCCCCCTGTTATGGGTTTTAGTGCTGGTTAAAGTAGTAAATGACCCACGTACATCAGAGCTGGTTTAACTAGTTACTCAGATGCTAATTAGTGCACTCGCTACATTTAGCCTCAAAGATCTGTGTGTAAGTGCAGTGTGTAAGTAAAGACTATAATAATAAACACCGCGCTCGGAGGTGTTTGGTTTTCAGCTCCTCACTTCCAGGATGCGGTAAGTGCACTATAGAGAACAGGAAAAGTTTGGGTCCGGCTTCGCTACACGGAGAATGAACTGACATCATGGCACAAAAGTCCATTTCTGATTATTTAGTGCTCTTGAACATTCAGTTTGAGACTCGAACATCCACAGCTCAAACTTCTAGATGTTTTTCAGGAAGCAGGGGTGAGTTGGCACCAGGCCCTGTTTTTCTAACCTTGTGTGTGTGTGTGTGTGTGTGTGTGTGTGTGTGTGTGTGTGTGTGTGTGTGTGTGTGTGTGTGTGTGTGTGTGTGTGTGTGTGTTTGTGATTTGTTTCAGCTCTCCTCTTGTTTTCCCTGGCTGCATGCCCTCGCATTATTAATAGGCGTCCTAATCATGCTTTAAAGCCCCTGTCCTCATAATCAGGCCCCATATGGCATCAGAAGCTGGAGGGGCTGCGCTGCGCTGTACAGCAGGGAAATAAATAAATAACAGGATAAAAATGCACCGTGCGCATGTGTTTTTGTTTAAAGTAATGACTTGATTTTCACTGATCAAATCAATTGCATACTTTCTCTCTCTCTCTCTCTCTCTCTCTCTCTCTCTCTCTCTCTCTCTCTCTCTCTCTCTCTCAGACACACACACACACACACACAGAGCCAAGCAGCAGTAAAGGTTACACACATTTCACTACTGATTTAACAGAGAACTTTGTTTCTCTTTTGGACTCGTAGCGCACTGTATAACGATCCTGGTCGCTGAGGTTAGAATGCGGCTAGAATTACATTTTTTTGTGACTAAATCGATTCACTTTATCCGACGGTTAAATTCGGGGAGAAGTCCGTTTAAATCAAACGTTGTACTTTAGAATAGATTTCATTAATAATTCTTCTCTTTTTCTAATTTTACACTAAACGTACAGACGACAAGTCCCACGCTGGAAAGAAAAAAAAAGGCAGGAAATGCGGTGTATTTAGTTTGTGTGTAATAACGTACAAATGTACAAAGATCCTATTCACCATTTTGGCCCCAGTGAAGCTTCAGATGCCAAAATATGTGATGAAATTAAACTTATTTAAGTTCCAACAAAATGTTTATTTACAGTCGGTGTGAATGATTTAGTTTGATCGATTCATAGGAATTGCTTTAGTTTGGACTTAACGTACCTCTGACACCAACTATTAAAGCTTTTTAGGTTTAAAAAATAAAAACGAGATAAATGTTTTGTATTAAGTTTGGGTTCACGCCCCTGTGCCAGCAGGAGCAGTTACTCCTCTTTACAGCCAGGGGGCGCAGGAGCGAGCAGGAGCACGCTCACCGCCAGGAAAAACAGCCGGCGAAGAAGAGACCCAGCGAGTCGCACGCGTGTGAATGAAAATGGGCAAAAGGAGGCGAAAAAACCCGAATTTTGAGAATTTAAGTCAAAAACAGAAAAAACACCTGAAAGAGTTCGGAGAAAGACATCCGTTTGATGACCAGTGAGTGTTCGATCTGCCGGATCTCTGGGGTTTAAAGCACTCAGAGCGACCAGTAAACAGTGTCACGAGCTGCAACAGAATTAAATAAATATTTGTGTTTAGTGTTGTTGCGATTTATTACTCATTTATATTTCGATGTAATTCTACTTTGTTTTATTTACTTGTGGTCGCAGATTATGTCAAGATAATAAATAATAAATCAGTTTAAATGTCAATAATAAATCAGTTTAAATCCTATTTTGGTGTCTAGAGTCACTGAAAGAGCTGAAAACACACAGATTGTCCGCTTGGTGAGTGTTAAGTTATTTGTTTACTAACTTTTTTTTGAGAATTGTTGTGAGGATCAGATTTTATTCCCTGTGTGTGTGTGTGTGTGTGTGTGTGTGTGTGTGTGTGTGTGTGTGTGTGTGTGTGTGTGTGTGTGTGTGTGTGTGTGTGTGTGTGTGTGTGTGTATACGCGCGTGTGTGTGTGTGTATACGTGTGTGTGTGTGTATACGTGTGTGTGTATACGCGTGTGTGTGTGTGTGTGTGTGTGTGTGTGTGTGTGTGTGTGTGTGTATACGCGTGTGTGTGTGTGTATGCGCGCGTGTGTGTGTGTGTGTATACGCGCGTGTGTGTGTGTGTGTACGTGTGTGTGTGTATACGTGTGTGTGTGTGTATACGTGTGTGTATACGTGTGTGTCTGTGTATACGTGTGTGTCTGTGTATACGTGTGTGTCTGTGTGTAAACGTGTGTGTCTGTGTGTGTCTGTGTGTAAACGTGTGTGTGTCTGTGTGTAAACGTGTGTGTGTCTGTGTGTAAACGTGTGTGTGTCTGTGTGTATATGTGTGTGTGTCACAGAAAGAGAAGTGCACCTCCTTGGCGTCTGAGAGTGATGGAGAAGAGGAGGAGGAGAAACCCAGTGCGTATGACAAGCTGCTGTTGAGTATAAACCGCACTGTTGGTGAGGAAGAGGAGAGCGAAGAGGAAGACGGTGATGATGCTGCAGACGATCTGGACAAAGCTTCTGAAGGTGTGTTCATGTGTCATAAAGTGATTCAGTCTCCATCAGATGAAGGTCACAGAAACAAATAAAAAGAAGGGGGGGGGGGGGTTAGGGTCGAGACGCCAGTGGCTAGAAAGCAGGTTCTGGATGATGATGATGATGATGATGATGGCAAGGTTACGGTAGCTAGAGATAGAGCTGCAGAGCCTGAAGCAGGGATGATGGAGACCAGAGGCAGGATTGTGCTGCTTGAGGCAGGGAGCAGGAGACAGTGGGGTCAGGGGTCAGGGATGGTGAGCTAGAGCAGGACCACTGAGACAGTGGGGTCAGGGGTCAGGGGTCAGGGGTAGTGAGCTGGAAGCTCTGAGCTGATATTTATTTGAGATTTATTTTAGTTTGATGATTATCTCTTGTAGTGGACGATGAAGAAGCAGAGGAACGTGGAGGTGATGGTGATGATGATGATGGTGATGAAGAAGCTGCAGGCTTGTCTGAGGAAGAGGACGCTGTGGGAGGGAAGCAGGAGGCGCAGGGCGGCGAGTTCACCGATGAAACACGTGAAGCTGAGTTCAGTTTGGAGTCGAATCTGCCTGCAGACGGAGAGCAGGAGAAACACCAGGAACACCACGAGGGGCAAGAAGGTCTGACTTAGTCACAGGGCTCCGTCAGTTTCATACTGCATCACAAGCAGGAGTGTGTTTTCGGGGCGAAATGGCTGGCGGGCGGGTGCGGGTTGGGGGGGGGGTGGGGGGGCTGGGGGGGGCGAGAACAGAAGCCCACAAGAAGAGAGAACAAGCGGTAAACAACCACAAATACAAGTTAAAGCAGAGATAAGGGTAAAGAGAGAAAAAGCAAAGAGAAAAAGAAAGAAAACGTGCCAAAAGAGAGAGAGAAAAAAAAAAAGAGAGAACATGGCATGAGAAAGAAAAACATGAGAGCAAAGGGGAGAGAAATAAAGAAACACGAAAGGGATAAGAAAAGAAAGAAAGATAGAATAAGGGGAGTAGAAGAGAAATAACAGTAGAAAGGATAAAAAAATAAATGAAAGAAAGATTAGAAAGAGAGAGAAAAAAGAGCAGACAACAGGGAGAAGAGAGAAAGGAGAGAGAGAAAGAAACGCAGAAAGAGAGAAAAAAGAAAGAGCAAGAAATAAAAAAGACCAGACAAGGAAATAAAGAGTAAAGACAGAGAGAAAGATTAAAAGGTAGAGAGAGAAATAAAGTAAAAGAGAAGCAAAAACACAAATAAGAGAGAAAAGAAAAGAAAATAGGAGAGAGGAGAAAAATAAAATAGAAAGAAGAGCATAGAAAAGAAAAGAGAGAAAAGGAGAGGAAGAGAAAGAAAGAACAGAAATAAAGAAGAAGAGAAAAAAAAAAAAAAAAAAAAAAAAAAAAAAAAAATTAAAAAAAAAAAAAAAAAAAAAAAAAAAAATAATTAAAAAAAAAAAAAAACCAAAAAATAATTAAAAAAAAAAAAAAAAAAAAAAAAAAATAAAAACAAAAAAAAAAAAACACCAAAAAAAAAATAAAAAAACAAAAAAAAACCTCAACTAAAAAAACATAACCCCCCCCCCCCCCCCCCCACACAGACATGTATGTGGAGCATCAGGAAACAGAGCTGAGTGAATTCGAGGTCAACAGAATCTCAAACGGCTCCAAACTCAGGACCCAGATTAAGGTACTGGATTTTATTCCTTTAAAATGTCCACGTTGTCTTTTTAAATCTCCTCATGTTTTAATTTCTTGTTGTTTTTTTTTCCTATCCCCAGTGGTCCAGACTCGGTGTCCTGCACTGCTCGTGTCCCCTCGAGCGTTTTCCCGCCGTGGCTCCGTCCTCGTCCGTGTCTCTCCCGCCGTTCCATAAAACTCTGGAGCCGAAGGTTCGATCTCTCGTTGGTTCAGGACTCAGCGCCCTGCAGGACGAGCTGCTGAGGCTCATGGGTAAGGACGAATAAACATGGAGTCTTGTTGTGTCCCAGAGGGTCCCCACATGTCCCCATATAAACCACACCCCTTATTCCCTACCGCGCCTCATCGCTGTCTGTAGGTTCCTACAGGGATGTTTATTACCCAGAATGCTCTGTGCTGGACGGGGTAGCGGAGACTAGGCAGGTCTTCTGTCTCCACGCTCTCAACCACGTCCTGAAGGCCAACTCCAGAGTGCTTACCCATAATGCCGTGCTGAAGCAGGCGAAGGCTGGCGATGAGGACGAGTTGAGGGACCAAGGCCTCACCAGACCCAAAGTAAGGAGTCGTTATGTTTTACATGTAAAGATCAGAGACATTACAGCGGAGCCTCCACCATGAACGTGTCGTCCTGCAGGTTCTCATCATGGTTCCGTTTCGGGACGGAGCGCTTCGCATCATCCAGACCTTCATCTCCCTGCTGGAGAGCGACGGCAAGAAGATGGACGTCAGCAACAAGAAGAGGTTTAAAGACGAGTACGGAGAGGAGCCCAACTCCAAACCTGCTGGTCTGCACCGACCAGACGACCATCACGCCATCTTCTCTGGGAACGTGGACGACCACTTCAGGATCGGTGTGTATCACAGCACACACACACACACATCACACACACACATCACACACACACATCACACACACCATATCGCACACACACATCACATACACTCACCATATCACACACACACACACATCACGCACACACACACATCACACACACACACACATCACACACACCATATCGCACACACACATCACATACACTCACCATATCACACACACACACACATCACACACACACATCACGCACACACACACATCACACACACACACACATCACACACACCATATCGCACACACACATCACAAACACTCACCATATCACACACACACACATCACACACACACCATATCACACACACATCACACACACACCATATCACACACACATCACGCACACACACCATATCACACACACATCACGCACACACACCATATCACACACACATCACGCACACACACCATATCACACACACATCACGCACACACACCATATCACACACACATCACGCACACACACCATATCACACACACATCACGCACACACACCATATCACACACACATCACGCACACACACCATATCACACACACCACGCACACACCATATCTCACACACATCACGCACACACACATCACGCACACACACCATATCACACACACATCACGCACACACACCATATCACACACACACATCACGCACACACACCATATCACACACACATCACGCACACACACCATATCACACACACATCACGCACACACACCATATCACACACACATTACGCACACACACCATATCACACACACCATATCACACACACACACACATTACGCACACACACCATATCACACACACATCACGCGCACACACATTACGCACACACACCATATCACACACACATCACGCGCACACACATTACGCACACACACCATATCACACACACATCACGCACATACACCATATCACACACACATCACGCGCACACACACACCATATCACACACACATCACGCACGCACACACACCATATCACACACACATCACGCACACACACCATATCACACACACATCACGCACACACACACACCATATCACACACACATCACGCACGCACACACACCATATCACACACACATCACGCACACACACGTTACATCTTTACACATCAGCTATGAAATTAATGTAATAACATGTAATGGGAGCAAATATCCTCCAGTTTATCTCCCCCTCTCTCTCTCTCTCCCCCTCGCTCCCCCCCCTCTCTCCCTCCCCCCTCTCTCTCCTCCCCCTCTCTCCCCCTCTCTCTCCTCCCTCTCTCTCTCCCCCTCTCTCTTCCTCTCCCTCTCCCCCCCTCTCTCCCCCCTCTCTCCCCCCTCTCTCCCTCTCTCCCCCCTCTCTCCCTCCCTCTCTCTCCCCCCTCTCTCCCTCTCCTTCTCTCCCTCTCTCCCCCCCTCCCTCCCCCTCCCTCTCTCCCTCCCTAGGTGTGTCCATCCTGAAGCGCAGCATGCGTCTTTACTCCCCGTTCTACTCCTCTGACATCATCATCGCGTCTCCTCTGGGGCTCAGGACACTGATTGGGGTGGAAGGAGAAGCTCAGCGTGACTTTGACTTCTTGTCGTCTGTGGAGCTGCTGGTTCTGGAGCAGAGTGACGTGTTCCTTATGCAGAACTGGGAGCACGTGCTGGTGAGGAACCTGGAAGTGTCTCAGAGGAAACGTGTGTGTGAGTGACGTGTGGTACCTGATGGCGTGTGTAATGATGATGTTTTGCAGCATGTGATGAAGCACATGAACCTTCAGCCACTGGATTCTCACGGTGTGGATTTCTCACGTGTGCGAATGTGGAACCTGAACAACTGGGCCAGGTTTTACAGACAGACGCTGGTGTTCAGCTCCATCCAGGAACCTCAGATCAACAACATCATCACCAAACACTGTCACAACTACAGAGGACAGGTGCACACACACACACACATATGTACACGTACACACACATACACACACACCCACATACACACACTTGTGTACACACACACACACACACACGTGTACACACACGTACACACGCACCCATACACACACACACACACACACACACATACATGCACACACACACACACACACATACATGCACACACACACACACACATACATGCACACACACACACGTACACACACACCCATACACACACACACACACACACACGTGTACACACACGTACACACGCACCCATACACACACACACACACACACACACACACGTACATGCACACACACACACGTACACACACTCACATATACACACAATTGTACACACATACACACACACTCACATCTTCATTCTATTTTTGTACTCCGTTTGAGTGTTTTACATGTACTGTATGTTAGGGTAAATTTGATTTGTTCCCAATTCTGAGTCACATGAGTCAACGGATTCGTCTGAGTCAACGGATTGATTCGTCTGAGTCAACGGATTGATTCGTCTGAGTCAACGGATTGATTCGTCTGAGTCAACGGATTGATTCGTCTGAGTCAACGGATTGATTCGTCTGAGTCAACGGATTGATTCGTCTGAGTCAACGGATTGATTCGTCTGAGTCAACGGATTGATTCGTCTGAGTCAACGGATTGATTCGTCTGAGTCAACGGATTGATTCGTCTGAGTCAACGGATTGATTCGTCTGAGTCAACGGATTGATTCGTCTGAGTCAACGGATTGATTCGTCTGAGTCAACGGATTGATTCGTCTGAGTCAACGGATTGATTCGTCTGAGTCAACGGATTGATTCGTCTGAGTCAACGGATTGATTCGTCTGAGTCAACGGATTGATTCGTCTGAGTCAACGGATTGATTCGTCTGAGTCAACGGATTGATTCGTCTGAGTCAACGGATTGATTCGTCTGAGTCAACGGATTGATTCGTCTGAGTCAACGGATTGATTCGTCTGAGTCAACTGATTCGTCACGATTAGAAAACAATTATCTAAGATATTTCATTACAATGTACATTTCTCTCTCTCTCTCTCTCTCTCTCTCTCTCTCTTTTCAGGTTTCCATTAAAAATCTTCCTAAAACAGGCTCCATCTCCCAGGTGCTGGTGCAGCTGCCACACGTCTTCCAGATGTTTCACACGGACAGTTTCATGGACCAGGACGAAAGGTGAGACATGGCAGTAATAATAAAACTTTATGGACATATTAAATTAGTCTCTAAAGAAATCAAAATAGGGTTGGTTTTATTTTTAACAGATTAAATATGAGGAATATAAAATAATTAGCTGCTTTATTTGTACTGAACGCTAGAGGGCAGGATTTACCTAAAGATTGTGTCAAGGTGATTCGACTCAGTTGACTCGACTCCTTTAGTCTCGTTTCTCGTTAATAAGTTTTTACACAGAAACACAACCTGCTGTTTTTTTCTCAGTATTAGATCATATGTAGTAACTACATTTCCCATGATGCTCCAGATTCCGCTTCTTTGTGAATAAGGTTCTCCCGCAGTACCGGGACTCCGTGATGTCACACACACTCATCTACGTGCCGTCGTATTTCGATTTTGTGCGTGTGAGGAACTTCCTGAAGAAGGAGGACGTGAGCTTCTGTGTGATCAGCGAGTACTCGGAGAGAGCGGAGGTGTCACGCGCTCGTCACTTCTTCAGCAAAGGAGAGAAACAGTTCCTGCTCTTCTCCGAGAGGTTCCACTTTTACAAGAGGTGTGTGTGAGGGAGGGAGGGAGTGTGTTGGGGGGTGGGGGGTAGTGTGGGGGTGTATTTATGCTTGATGGATTATTATTGGTGAATTATTGTTCTCTCTCTCTCGCCTCTCTCTGTGTGTGTCTCTCTCTGTGTCTCTCTCTCTCGCCTCTCTGTGTTTTTCTGTGTGTCTCTCTCTCTGTCTTGCTCTCGCCTCTCTGTGTCTCTTGCTTTCGCCTCTCTGCCTCTCTCTCTCTCTCTCTCTCTGTCTTGCTCTCGCCTCTCTGTCTCTCTCTCTTTCTCTCTGTCTCTCTCTGTCTTGCTCTCGCCTCTCTGTGTCTCTTGCTTTCGCCTCTCTGTGTCTTTCTCTCTCTCTCTGTCTTGCTCTCTTTCTCTCTGTCTCTCTCTCTTTCTCTCTGTCTCTCTCTGTCTTGCTCTCACCTCTCTGTCTCTCTCTGTCTCTCTGTCTTGCTCTCTCTGTGTCTCTCTCTTCCTCTGTCTCTCTGTCTTGCTCTCACCTCTCTGCCCCCCCTCTCTCTCCCCCCCTCTCTCTATCCCCCCCCCCCCCAGGTCCACCATCAGAGGAATACAGAACATTATCTTCTACGCCCTGCCCACCTATGCACACTTCTACAGTGAGGTGTGTAACATGCTGCAGGTCGGCGGCTCTGACGGTTCCTCCAGCTTCACCTGCACCACTCTGTACTCTCGCTACGACGCTCACAGACTGGCAGCCATCGGCGGGGCCGAGCGAGCCGCCAGCATGATCCGGTCCAACAAGTCTGTCCATCTGTTCATCACGGGGGAGGAAGTGCGTGTGTGACGGAGGGGCGGAGTTTGTACGGCTTTTACCGTCCAGGGAACTCCTCACACTGTTAATGCAGTTTATTCATCTTTCACTATAAACATTTTAATAAAGGAATTTAATAACCAAACTTTTCAAGATTTTGTAAAAAGAACAGAATTTAAACCTGCAGCATTTATCTCGAGATGTAAAGATGAATCGTGTCGGTGGTGTGATGTGTTTCTGCTCCAAAGGAAACATAAACTACTGAACAAAATGCAGTTTGGGCAATAATCATTTTCTGTCCTCTAATTAATTTATTTATATATTTTACACACACACACACACACACACACATTTTGTCTCTGATAACGAATCACCTAAGGTTGTGATGACTTTATGGTTTGGCTCTGAATCACTTCATCAACTAAATGTGTTTCTCCCAAGGTCACTCTTCATCCCTCCAACTCGATATCACATTACCACCACCACCCCCTACACACACACACACACACACACACACACACTGTTGACCTTGAGATGACCTGATGAAAGATGGGAAGGAAGAACACACTGGTCCATGGTGAGCTTTACATTAAATAATCATTAACACACACACACACACACAGCTCAACTCAGACCAAGCTTTCAGACTGAATTATTCAGCATAGAGGTGCAACATCTGTCATTCCTCATGCACCATGTCACACACACACACACACACACACACACACACACACACACACACCTGAAGGCACGAATGTGTGTGTTGGAGTTTATATTGTAGTTATAGTTCTTGTTACTGGAGATATTTACTGAGTGCGGAGTACGATGGCTTTGTGTGGATCTATATTTAAATATGTAAATTATTAATTTATTTATCTATATTTAAATATGTAAATGTTATTTAAAATGTTCAGAAGAGTTTATTTTCAACATTTAATTTTTTTTCTGATGATCAGCTTCTCCTCCTTACACAAAGGGAACCTGCTGCACTTTACTAAGGCCATAAGCCAAAGTTTACATCCCAACTGCACTACACACACACACACACACACACACACACTGTCTCTCTCTTTCTGTCTCACTCTCTTTCTCTGTCTCTTTCTGTCTCTCACTCTCTCTCTGTCTCTTGCACTGTCTCCCTCTTTCTGTCTCTCACTCTTTCTCTCTGTCTCACTCTCTTGCTCACTCTCTCTCTCTTTCTCTCTCTTGTGTTTCCTGTGTTCTGTTCATTCACCAATTGTAGAGCTGGAGCAATATAAAAACTGCTCCTACAAAAAGTCTGTAAAAGCCATTTTCATCCGTTTGTCTGTCCCTCTCTCTGTCTCTCTCTCTGTCTGTGATGTGTTTCTGTCTCTCTTTCTCTCTGTCTATGTTTCTCTCTCTCTCTCTCTCTCTCTCTCTCTCTGACTCACTGATGAAGGTTACACTGTTTCCTTCTCTCCTTTTTTTTCCTGATGTATATCTGTCTTTTTCTCCCTGCTTATGACAATGCCGAAACCATGTTACCATGGAAACCGTGGCATGATGCTGGTGTGTGTGAGACTTGAGACAGAAAGACACGTTTTATTTATTTTATTTTTGAATAAATTCGTTTGTTTCTAAAAGAATCCCAGAGTTTTACTAATCAGATGTCGGCTGTAATCAGATCAACACACTGACATGAAGATATCTCCTGTTAAAACACACTGCAGCTTTCTGCCGGGTCTCTGGAGTTAACGGGTTAAACGAACACACGGTTTCTATAGCAACAGTGATCTTAATTCACTCAGTGCGGAAATATCGACAAGTTCTTTCTCTTTAAGACGGAAGAAGGAAAGAATGCGAGGAGAAGAGGAATAAGGAGAGATCTGAGTAATTCAGACTGTTAACGAGAAAAATAAATGAACACAGCGAGTCCTTGTTACCCACAATGCACTGCAGCGTTTAAGAGAGGATGCGATGAGTGGGCTGTGATAGACAGATAGCAGCAGAAATGAATAGAGAGATAACCGGTCAGAAAATATAAATAGCTGGAGGGAGAGATGGTGGGAGACAGACAGGAAGGGGATGAGTAGAGTGCTGGACAGATGGATGGATGGATGGATGGATGGACGGATGCACTGACACTAGGAGAAAGAGTCTAATAGAGAGATAAACAAATGGTTTATAGATATTATATAATGAGACAGATGGATGGAGAGATGGAGAGATGTATGATCTGTATAACAGCACGTGTTTGTGTTTTCAATCAGGACAACAGAGCACATGGTAACTGTAACTATGGTGATGTTTAATGATGCACGCACGCACGCGCGCGCGCGCACACACACACACACACACACACACACACACTCGGTCTTTATAATATTATCTGTTTTTAGGGGGTTTAGGCTGATTCTCTCTCTCCCTCTCACTTTTTCTCTCTCTCCCTCTCTGTATTTCTCTCCGTCTCTCTCTTTTTCTCTCTCTTCCTCTCCGTCTCTCTCTTTTTCTTTCTCTCCCTCCCTCCCTCCCTCCCTCTTTATCTGTCTCTCTCTCTCTCCCTCTGTCTCGCTCTCTCTCTTCCTCCCTCCCTCTCTCTTTATCTGTCTCTCTCTTTCTCTTCCCCCCCCCCCCTCTGCCTCCCCCCCCATTATATTACTCTAATCACTTCCTGTAATAGTTTAATCAGGTTAAACATACGTCATCACGTGAAACACACAAGCGTCACTCAGGAAGAGGAGTGAACACGTGAATAATAAACACACGCACACACGTACACAAGCCCCATTACAACCACGGCATTATGTAGATAACCCTCATTATATATTATTATACAGCGTCATACTTCTTTCTCTTCGTGTATTTTATCTACAGTGTATTTCTGACTCGATACTGTGACCAGCTCCTTTTCTGGGCTGCTATAAGACGTGAATTCAGACGTCAATAGACGTGCAATAGCGCGGACTTCATTCAATCTGAGTGGAGAAATGAATCAAAACCTGACTCGTCTGAACCAAGC
This sequence comes from Tachysurus fulvidraco, assembly GCF_022655615.1. Taxonomy (NCBI): domain Eukaryota; kingdom Metazoa; phylum Chordata; class Actinopteri; order Siluriformes; family Bagridae; genus Tachysurus; species Tachysurus fulvidraco. The sequence continues at coordinate 1,063,147 of NC_062521.1, forward strand.
GAATCGATTGTATTCCATATCAACGTTTTTTTGAAAGAATCGATTCCGAAAAACGAATCTAGACTCTGGGAAGTACCATCAGCTCGTCGGCCCCCTTTTTATCCTTGTTGGACAAAACCCCGGACTCCCCCGTGTTTAAGGGCGACTTGATTCAGTCCAATCCAGAACACCATGGCGATTGATGGTGAGTAGGCCGAAAATACTGCGCTCCTGTTTCATGGCAATGTTTATAAACTGTACCTTTACATTTAATGTGTGTGTGTGTGTGTGTGTGTGTGTGTGTGTGTGTGTGTGTGTGTGTGTGTGTGTGTGTGTGTGTGTGTGTGTGTGTGTGTGTGTGTGTGAGAGAGAGAGATCTGTATGAAAACACACACACCCTACTGTAAGTTTGTGTTCAGCGTGAAATCAGTGCTGTTTAATTAGCTGCTCAGTTCCTAGTAAAGCATCAGCTTCGTTTGACATCATCCACTGTTGGTACTGTAAGTACTGTTGGTACTGTAAGTACTGTTGGTACTGATTGTACTGTTGGTACTGTAAGAACTGTTAGTACTGTAAGAACTGTTAGTACTGTAAGAACTGTTGGTACTGATTGTACTGTTAGTACTGTTGGTACTCTTGGTACTGATGTTGGGATGTGGTAGCCCCGTGGTTAAGGTGTTTGACTACTGATCGGAAGGTCATTGGTTCGAATCCCAAGTCCGCCAAGTTGCCACTGCAGGGCCCCTGAGCAAGGCCCTTAACCCGTCAGGTGTATAAACTGAAATAAGAAAATGTAAGTCACTCTGGATAAGAGTGTCTGCTAAATGCTGTAAATGTTACTGTTAGTACTGATGGTACTGTTGGTGCTGTTAGTACTGATGGTACTGTTAGTACTGATGGTACTGTTAGTACTGATGGTACTGTTAGTACTGATGGTACTGATGTTTAAACAGATACAACACTGCTGGGTGGGAAAACGTCTCCCCACATAATGACTGCATGTTCACATTTCAGTGCAGTTTAATGGATAAAAAATCTGTCGGATGAAAGTTTGTCATTTGTGGAGCAATGAAGCTTAAAGCCTTACAGAGCAAACCGGTGTTCATGTGTTTGCTAGTCATTAAATATGTATTCAGAATGTGGAGTGTGTGTGTGTGTGTGGGCGCATGCGCGTGTGTGTGAGTGCGGCTGTGGGCGTGTGTGGGTGAGTGCGTGTGTGTGAGAGTGTTTCTGAAATGAATGATTTATATTGTTAACATTCTGCACAATTCTGTTTAAGTGTAACACTAAATGTAGATTATTTATTAAACGTGTTTGTGGGTTTGTTGTTGTTGTTGTTGTTGTTTGTTTTTATTATATTTGGGAGTTTGATGGTGCTTCAGTTTGCTGTATTTATTTTTTCAGTGTTTTTCTGCTTTGGGAAAAAAATAAATATTTTTATAGAATCCCAATTTAATACAGAATGTCATGTTATTTTTGTCATTTCCATATCTGTTGTCACCTTCATCTGTGTGTGTGTGTGTGTGTGTGTGTGTGTGTGTGTGTGTGTTTGTGTGTGTGTGTCGGTAGAATACAGAGCGTGTGATAAACCAGAGTTAATGTCATTTTCCTCTTGGAGTTCAGTTCATACTTAAATGGAATCATCAGATTTTGAAGACGTTTCTCTCTAATTGTAAACTGTAACACAGGTAAAGCTGAGAGTTCCCCAGCACAGGGGTGTGTGTGTGTGTGTTCCCCAGCACAGGGGTGTGTGTGTGTGTGTTCCCCAGCACAGGGGTGTGTGTGTGTGTGTTCCCCAGCACAGGGGTGTGTGTGTGTGTGTTCCCCAGCACAGGGGTGTGTGTGTGTGTTCCCCAGCACAGGGGTGTGTGTGTGTGTGTTCCCCAGCACAGGGGTGTGTGTGTGTGTGTTCCCCAGCACAGGGGTGTGTGTGTGTGTTCCCCAGCACAGGGGTGTGTGTGTGTGTGTTCCCCAGCACAGGGGTGTGTGTGTGTGTGTTCCCCAGCACAGGGGTGTGTGTGTGTGTGTTCCCCAGCACAGGGGTGTGTGTGTGTGTGTTCCCCAGCACAGGGGTGTGTGTGTGTGTTCCCCAGCACAGGGGTGTGTGTGTGTGTGTGTTCCCCAGCACAGGGGTGTGTGTGTGTGTGTTCCCCAGCACAGGGGTGTGTGTGTGTGTGTTCCCCAGCACAGGGGTGTGTGTGTGTGTGTTCCCCAGCACAGGGGTGTGTGTGTGTGTGTTCCCCAGCACAGGGGTGTGTGTGTGTGTGTTCCCCAGCACAGGGGTGTGTGTGTGTGTGTTCCCCAGCACAGGGGTGTGTGTGTGTGTGTTCCCCAGCACAGGGGTGTGTGTGTGTGTGTTCCCCAGCACAGGGGTGTGTGTGTGTGTGTTCCCCAGCACAGGGGTGTGTGTGTGTGTGTTCCCCAGCACAGGGGTGTGTGTGTGTGTGTTCCCCAGCACAGGGGTGTGTGTGTGTGTGTTCCCCAGCACAGGGGTGTGTGTGTGTGTGTTCCCCAGCACAGGGGTGTGTGTGTGTGTGTTCCCCAGCACAGGGGTGTGTGTGTGTGTGTTCCCCAGCACAGGGGTGTGTGTGTGTGTGTGTTCCCCAGCACAGGGGTGTGTGTGTGTGTGTTCCCCAGCACAGGGGGGTGTGTGTGTGTGTTCCCCAGCACAGGGGGGGTGTGTGTGTGTGTTCCCCAGCACAGGGGTGTGTGTGTGTGTGTTCCCCAGCACAGGGGGGTGTGTGTGTGTGTGTTCCCCAGCACAGGGGGGTGTGTGTGTGTGTGTTCCCCAGCACAGGGGGGTGTGTGTGTGTGTTCCCCAGCACAGGGGGGTGTGTGTGTGTGTGTTCCCCAGCACAGGGGTGTGTGTGTGTGTGTGTTCCCCAGCACAGGGGGGTGTGTGTGTGTGTGTGTTCCCCAGCACAGGGGGGTGTGTGTGTGTGTGTGTTCCCCAGCACAGGGGGGTGTGTGTGTGTGTGTTCCCCAGCACAGGGGGGTGTGTGTGTGTGTGTTCCCCAGCACAGGGGGGTGTGTGTGTGTGTGTGTTCCCCAGCACAGGGGGGTGTGTGTGTGTGTTCCCCAGCACAGGGGGGTGTGTGTGTGTGTTCCCCAGCACAGGGGGGTGTGTGTGTGTGTGTGTTCCCCAGCACAGGGGTGTGTGTGTGTGTGTGTTCCCCAGCACAGGGGTGTGTGTGTGTGTGTGTTCCCCAGCACAGGGGGGTGTGTGTGTGTGTGTGTTCCCCAGCACAGGGGTGTGTGTGTGTGTGTGTGTTCCCCAGCACAGGGGTGTGTGTGTGTGTGTGTGTTCCCCAGCACAGGGGTGTGTGTGTGTGTGTGTGTTCCCCAGCACAGGGGTGTGTGTGTGTGTGTGTGTGTTCCCCAGCACAGGGGTGTGTGTGTGTGTGTGTGTTCCCCAGCACAGGGGTGTGTGTGTGTGTGTGTGTTCCCCAGCACAGGGGTGTGTGTGTGTGTGTGTGTGTTCCCCAGCACAGGGGTGTGTGTGTGTGTGTGTGTTCCCCAGCACAGGGGTGTGTGTGTGTGTGTGTTCCCCAGCACAGGGGTGTGTGTGTGTGTGTGTTCCCCAGCACAGGGGTGTGTGTGTGTGTGTGTTCCCCAGCACAGGGGTGTGTGTGTGTGTGTGTTCCCCAGCACAGGGGTGTGTGTGTTCCTCATCAGGTTCTGTTCATATAACCTTTATAGCTGCTAAACATCTGGTCTGAAACTGCAGCTCTGCCTCAACTGCTTCATTTTCATACGCTGAGCTTGTAGAACATTTAGTGGGTTATTATAAGTGTGTGTGTGTGTGTGTGTGTGTGTGTGTGTGTGTGTGTGTGTGTGTGTGTGTGTGTGTGTCCATAGAGGACTTCAGTGTTAATTACAGTGTCGTGTCTCTGTGTTAAAGAGCGTGAGACTCTCTGGTGTTTTTTCTCATCTCACTGTGTGCAAATGAACACTGAGTGAAAGTCACCTCTCTCGCTCTCTAACTCTCTCACACACACACACAAACTCACACACACACACACACACACACACACACACACTGAACACTGTCACACTTAACATCCTCTTTTCTGAAAGAGTTAAATATAAACATAAACATTGCTGTAATTCTATAGATTCTCTCAGATGGCTCTACATCATGTCTCACAGCTGATCCTCCGGATTAATTAAGGACCTTTTAACGAGGCGACATTCATCACTAACACAGTGGATTAATAATGAATGACCTCCATCTGAAGGACCTCCATCTGTTCTGATTAATGCTCAGATTTTTCACAGTGGAAGTTTTCCGAGACCGGTCGGTCGCTAGCTCGGGTTTGTGTTCATGCGAGATGTTTGTGACAACTAATGAAGGCGTCTCCGGTGTCAGAGCTGTGCGAGGTAATGCATGAAGTTCTCCACATCTTCAGGACAGAGGAGCTTACACTTCTTCATGGTTTCTCAGTAACATGAGAAGCTGAGATTGACTCTAGAGCTGCTGTAACGTAGCTGGGAACTTGTTCTGTGAGCATTAAACTGATATAAATTCTGTTTTTAATAAACATCATACTGTAAGTCGCTGTGGTGTGAGACCAGATAAACCCTTGGGGACGTGCGGACAGAGGAAACTAATCAGCTTCAGTGTGATAACAGAAAGTCGACTTCATCTGAAGAGTTCAATTTGAAATGAATATAAATGAATATGGAGTGTAACACTGTGGGGTGTAACACTGTGGGGTGTAACACTGTGCGGTGTAACACTGTGCGGTGTAACACTGTGCGGTGTAACACTGTGGGGTGTAACACTGTGGAGTGTAACACTGTGGGGTGTAACACTGTGGGGTGTAACACTGTGGAGTGTAACACTGTGGGGTGTAACACTGTGGGGTGTAACACTGTGGGGTGTAATACTGTGGGGTGTAACACTGTGGAGTGTAACACTGTGGGGTGTAACACTGTGGGGTGTAACACTGTGGAGTGTAACACTGTGGGGTGTAACACTGTGGGGTGTAACACTGTGGAGTGTAACACTGTGGAGTGTAACACTGTGGGGTGTAACACTGTGGGGTGTAACACTGTGGAGTGTAACACTGTGGGGTGTAACACTGTGGGGTGTAACACTGTGGGGTGTAACACTGTGGAGTGTAACACTGTGCGGTGTAACACTGTGCGGTGTAACACTGTGCGGTGTAACACTGTGGAGTGTAACACTGTGGGGTGTAACACTGTGGGGTGTAACACTGTGGGGTGTAACACTGTGGGGTGTAACACTGTGGAGTGTAACACTGTGGGGTGTAACACTGTGGAGTGTAACACTGTGGGGTGTAACACTGTGGGGTGTAACACTGTGGAGTGTAACACTGTGGGGTGTAACACTGTGGGGTGTAACACTGTGGGGTGTAACACTGTGGGGTGTAACACTGTGGGGTGTAACACTGTGGGGTGTAACACTGTGGGGTGTAACACTGTGGAGTGTAACACTGTGGAGTGTAAAACTGTGGAGTGTAAAACTGTGGATTGTAACACTGTGGGGTGTAACACTGTGGGGTGTAACACTGTGGTGTGTAACACTGTGGGGTGTAACACTGTGGGGTGTAACACTGTGGGGTGTAATACTGTGGGGTGTAACACTGTGGAGTGTAACACTGTGGGGTGTAACACTGTGGGGTGTAACACTGTGGGGTGTAACACTGTGGGGTGTAACACTGTGGGGTGTAACACTGTGGAGTGTAACACTGTGGGGTGTAACACTGTGGGGTGTAACACTGTGGAGTGTAACACTGTGGGGTGTAACACTGTGGGGTGTAACACTGTGGGGTGTAACACTGTGGAGTGTAACACTGTGGAGTGTAACACTGTGCGGTGTAACACTGTGGGGTGTAACACTGTGGAGTGTAACACTGTGGGGTGTAACACTGTGGGGTGTAACACTGTGGGGTGTAACACTGTGGGGTGTAACACTGTGGAGTGTAA